>NW_015151076.1:226761-247116 GCF_000732505.1 Cyprinodon variegatus | reverse complement strand
CTTCATCCCATACCTAACCACACCACCATAGAAAAATAATCCAGATCTTTCGGCTTGTGAGGAAATCTCTTGTCAACAGTCTGCTTCAAATTACTGTCCATGTTTTTTTTTTTTTTTCCTGATTTAGCTCTTAGCTGCGGTTTGAAGCACTTTTTGGATTTGCAGTTTTGGATTTGTGTTTGGGTTTAGAGTAAAGTTAAAACTCTTTCTTAATGTTCAGCTTCCTTACAAACAGCCTGAGTATTTAGGTCCAAACTTACTGGAATAGGAGCCCTAAGAAATGTGGCCACAGAGCATGATGCTGCCACCACCGTGTTGCACAGCAGGCAGGGTGTTCTTTTCTGTGATGCACGGTGATGTTTTTTTTTGCTAAGGTTTGAAAATGGGATCTGATAGGTCCAGTTTGGGTAATTCAGACAGTTTTCTTGATAGATTTGGGAGGTTTATTTGGACAAGTTTCCTTTTAAGAATAATATTCTGAAACCCTACTTCTTAATTCAGACACATAAAGAGTGCGCCATTATTACAGGAACATAGCCTATTCTTGTTTGATATTTTTGGAGCTTCAATCCCTCGAGCAGCTCCCCTGGACCACTTCATCATGATCAATATGAGCACAAATAGAAGCATATTGCTTTGCCTTGTTTGATTCTTGTGTTATTCAGAGGATATTTTATTTATTTATTATTTTTTTGAATTGTTAAAAAATGTCGGATTAAATGGGGAGAAGGTATGGAAATAATTTATCTGGCCTGTAATTTTAAAAGTTTTAAGAGTGAATAGAAGTGATAGATATCCTCCCATTCTAGCTGCTTTTAGAGGCATGACTCTTAGATTATTGTCAGTTTCCATATATTTGTCCCCCTGTGGAAACAAAGACATATCTGGATTCTCTACAAAGAATAGTGGAAAAGCTAAATAAATATAACACCATCCCACAGCATTATGCAAGAACTGGCCATGTTGCTGTTTAGTCCAAACTTGATATTTGAAGAAAGCGCTTGAGTCAAGGCCTTTTGCTCAGTGTGTTTTCCCTCCTTTGTCTAGGTAAACATCTGCTTCATGTTTTGAAATGTATCTCATTGCTTTGCACTGCCCATGACCGTGAGGGGAAAATAGTCTGAAGATCATTGTGGCCGTCTTTTCACTAAATCCTTTTTTTTTTTTCTTTCCCCTGCCCAGGCCTTGTTTATCAAGCCCCTGTATTTAAGCTTAATATAACTCCTGTTTTGCTGAGAAAACTGTGGTGGTTTAATCACTGTCAGTGGTCCTACGCCTTTCGGGCGTGGCTCGAGAAGCAAAAAGGACCCAGTGCGGTCGTGCGTCCAGCTGCAAAGGGGCTTATTTTGTGGTCAAAAAATTGCAGGCTTCCCCATATGTTCCCCATAAACGTGGAATGCAGCGTGGGACTAGAGGAGGTTTTTATAATGAAGTGGCCGTCAGTGCATCAAACACCAGGGTCCTGCCTGCCTCCAGCATACAGCCATGGGACCTTGCTTCTTTAGACTGCGTGCAGTCCTGACTCCTCACTCGCACTTCATACAGAGAGATTCATCTTATTCATTCTGTTTATTACTTATTTTGGATTCTCACTGACTCATTTTATCACTTATAATTATTTAATGTGATATGATGTGCAGATTCATACTTCCTTAACACTGGAAAAACGACCTAGAAATAAGTAAAAAGTTCTTAAATTAAGTGTATTTAACCTTAATTTGAGTAGGTAAATGAGATCATTTGCCAATGGAATTAGTATTTTTACTCTTAAAATTAGATATTTAGATAAAAGGCACTTGAAATAAGTTAATGCAACTTTGTTTTCTTATTTTAAGTGTAAATAGTCTTGTTCCATTGGCAAATGTCTCTTTTACCTCCTCAATTCCAGAACAAATTCACTTATTTTAAGAAAAAATTACTTATCTAGATTTCGATTTTTTCCGAGTTTTCTACATAAGAGATTTCTGCTGGAAACTTAGTTATTTCACAGAAAGAGGAAGTTTTCACAAGAGGAGTTAAAAACTAAAGTTCTTGTTTATGTTTTAAATACATTTCATTTAGAGACATTTAAAGAGATCACAAATAAACAGCAACTCTCTCTGTTACCAACTCGGCAAGGAGCTGTGTCTGCATGTGCGCTTTGGTTTGCTTTTTATTGTCAGTGAGACACTCCCAGATGCAGTGGGTTTTTTTTTTTTTTTTTGCATGCAGTATCACCGTTGGAAGTGATCACCGGGCCCATTATTTATTTATTGGCTCCAGCAGACATGGAGACTGTGGTAACCACACTGAAAGGAGGGGAGCATGGGCCCCTCGTTACCACACACAAACACACACACAAGCCAAATCCAAGAGATCCCGAATGCAACAAGCAAACAGGACAAGCGAGAAGTTTGTGACTGTAATAAGTTGATATGTGTGGGAATTGCTGACAGTTATCAATGTCAATAACAATATTCACACAGACAGAGAAAATAGAAGCTTGTGACTGTGAGCACAGCACCATGACAGCAATGATTGAAGAATGACTGGCTCATTTCAGGTGGTTTTGTAGTTCTGGCACCTGCTGCGTCTCATTCACAGAGAAATGTTTACAGGTAGTAAACTCTCCATCCGACCCCCTTCACCCAAACGCTTCCTGTTATTTAAAAACCATGCCAACACAAAGACTCAGCATCCAGATTTTCTTTACAGCAGGTTAATTTTAAACCCCTCAAACAGCCGCTGGCAGCAGCTGAGCAGGCTAATTGGACCGTCACTGCCTGTCAAACAGCTTCTCCTGTTTATTTAATAAAACACTGTTCAAAGCAAATACATTTTGTCACATTATATTTATTTTATTTTTTTGTGGTAAGGATTTAAATGCTAAAATTGAGTAATCTTATATGTTTTAAGGATCTTTCAAGCTGCTTTCAAGAGCTTATAGATAACATACAGCTTCCACTCCTGAATTTTCAACGCTTCAAAAATATAGATTAATTTTGTAAACTTAAATTGTTTCTTTTATATGAATCAAAACTTATGTCTTTTTTTTCCAGCTTTTCTGTTTGAAATTGAAGGGTATTTTTAGAAAGGAACCGAAAACAGATGTAACTCTGTAAAATACTCTAGAACTTACATAGAATGGAATAAAATAGAATACAATCAACTTATTTTTTTTACATTTTTTAGAGCTTAATTATTACTTTTATCAACCTCTAGATTATTTCCTGGAATTTGTACAAAAAAGGTTTGTTTCTAAAATGTGCACTAGAGTTAGAAATTACTTTTTGATAAGAGTTTTTACTGAAACCCACGTTTTGTTTTGTTTTTTAATTATCATTATAACCGCTTATTGTCATTTTTATTTTGTAAAACTTTTTCATGACTTAAGTTACACTGAAGTGTTTAGAGGTTTTTTTTTTTTTTTTTAACTTAATAACTTTTTACTTAACTAACCCATAGCTTTCTGAAATGTATTGCAGCAATGCATAAAAGCAATTGGCTTATATCGGCTTTAGTTGTGGGTTTCAGTTATTCCTTGGAATAAAAATAATAAGCATAATTCTCCAAAATATTTTTGTAAGAATATGAAACTATCTCTTTTAAAATATAAAAGTAACTTAAAGCATTTAGGTATATTATATTGTTGTTGTTTTTTTCCTTATGGCTTTGCCACAGTGTAGTTTTACAAATTCTTATTTTGTACCTAAAGTATAAAGTAGGTAGTTGAGACTCTACATTATTATTAGAAATGAAACCTATCACAAATGTTGTTCATATTTGCAGCATTAAAAATAAAAAAAATATTGAATGATTGATATTTTGCAGGTTAGTGTTTGTTTTTTATAGGGCGTTTTTTCTAATCAAAGTTAGCAGGTTTACGTCTTTAATTTATAATCTGGAATTTACCTAAAAGACAGTTTTCACCGTTCAGAAACAGTTTTGCTTTCTGTTTACAAATCCCCAGGTTGCAACAGGTGCCATTACTTTGAAAATCAAGCAAGGAAGAGGAATCGCATCAGAACATCAAGCAAATCACATTCCTATTTTATTATGTTTTGGTTTCCAGCCCTTATCATGTTGTCTTGCTGTGTTTTGCGAACCACTTGCCTTCACCAGAGTGGTAAATTTACATTCTGCTTTGAGGTACACAGAGGCACCACATCATTGCAACAGAGCAGCTGGAGGGGTAAGAGCTACAACCTCATATAAAAGCACCCATAAACCCTAGACCTCAGTTACCCCAAATGCCCCAACGCGCTCACGTATCTCAGCCCCGAGAGCCACACCAGAATATACGGGGCCTTCTCTCCACAAACCCGAAAAAATCCTACTAACCTCACTGCATTATCTGGATTTTTAAAGCTGCCATGGTTTGAATACTGCAGTGTTGCAAAACCTTTATTCTTGTTTCAACCCTAAGTGTGTTTATTTTTCACATATTTTGGGGTTTCATCTGAGAATAGCTGGTTTCTGTCATTCTGATTGCTTTCCATCATATTTTATTACCTGTGTGTGTACGCTCTGTTTGCATGTGTTTGTGTCTATGTTTAAGCGCATGCATATTTCCTGTGGTTCAGACATTGGGTTTCAATGTGACAGACGAGCTTGCAAACATGCAAGTCTGCGATAGGCAGGATGTTCCTCTAGCGCATATGCATAGCGGTTTACACAGAGACTGTGCGTGTGAGCATGTGTCTGCACTGCTGCACTAAAAGCTCATTTTAATCATGCAACTTTTTTTAAAAAAAGTCTGTATATATAGGTTACCTCTACACCTAAGTTAAAAAAGCAGATCTGCACCAGTTAAATGTCAGCTGTGTTAAGCATGTTATCATAATTTTACTTGAGTTAAAGCTGTAAATATGCGGTTAACACATTCTGAAGTATATTCTATATAATGGTAACTACATGGAAAATGTATTTAAGCTGTGAACAAAAACACTGACCTTATTTCTCAACAGTACTTGTAATATCGATAATTAGATTGCCAACATTTAATGCTGATATATTGCTAAATACTTATGAAATATAAAAAAAGTTTTGGCATTTAGTTTTGTTTTTAAAGAATTTTATTGCCTAAACTTGATGCAGTCTGAGGCAGAAGAATGTCTGTCACAGATGAAAGGTTAATTTTATAGAACTGCTAACTAAAAATCTAGGAGTAGCTTTAAGTTGAGTGATAAATGTGGAAAAATTTCCAAACAAAACAAGTGGTTAAACAAGCCATAAATAAGGAATTTATTGTACAATTAAGAAAATGTGTTTTATTTTGGGATGGAAGTAACGTTCCTCATAAATAATATTTCGTCTTCATCAACAATCTTTTAGCCTAGAGGTACAGTCCATAACTACTCGGTGCTGTTTGTAGCTCTTGTTTAGTTCCAGGTTCCTGGACCAATCATATCAGACTTCCCAATGTTGCCAATACAGAGCACAGCCTTTGATACTGGTGGCTGGCAAAATAGCAGCAGCCTGCAAACATGGAAGCCAGCAAGAGAAGCAGACTATAAAAACTATACAATCCCTAGGACGCCTTGATGCCCGTCAAAAGTATTTTCACAACTAAATGAATGTGAAAGATCTTCATTCTGTGTTGTAGTAAATTGTAGTAAATCTAATTTTTGTGTTTGGAAACCTTATTTTTGTTTGCAGTACTTTGTTTGCTGCACATTTATGTAGTCAAGGCACATTTGCATCTTTCAACCACCGTTCAGTTGGTACCTCTTTAAATTATCTTACTTGAGTTGCACACTTCTCAGGAACTGAGTGAAATATTTATAATTTTTAATGGTGGTGTAATTAGTCTATTATTGTACATTATCTTTAATATTATATTATTTATGACATTTTTGAAATGTCCATTTCTGTCACTTTTCGACTTGCACAACTGAGGGAAATTAAAGGACATATCTATTCTATTCTATGGTGAGCTCTAATGTCTCTTTCTCTTGACAACACTCCATAACAGTGGTGGCTTCTGTTCTCTGTAACAGGCTAAATGGAAAAGTCCTGTCACATTCAGAATTCAAACTTCTAAAAGTACTTTAGATATTTAATTATTACATACTTTTCAATAAATAATACGTGTTTTTAATTAATAGTAATTTCATTTGAATGTGCTTTACTGGAGGCATCCATGTTTGCCAAAGAGAGCTACAGCCACATACCGCTGCGGTATCGGCTGTTGATCAAGTCCCAGTGCTGTATCTGGTGTTTGTCACAACGCGCCATTATCCATGATGGCGACGACCAGTGAACTAGGCAAAGCAGAGAGTAACAGATTAATGACGTGTTTTTTCTCTGGCCAGAAGTTCGATGGTAAATCCTCTCTCTTCAAGTTGGCAATCCAACGACGAACCCGTCCGTTCAGAAAGGTGATCAAACTTTTTTTCACTTTTACCTGATTACAACATCCAACTGCCATGCATGTGGGCATTGTCAGTTTAACTATAGCTCTGGGGAATTTCAATGGTGAAGTTCTCTGGAAATCTTCAATAATTGTTGTTGATTGCAGATGTATCTAGTAGCTCTCATTGATTTTGCTTGTAAAGCGGGGAGAATGGCGCTAGGCTTACTGCACCGTGACATCACTGCTGGAAGATGGTAGGAGAGAGGTGTCACTATATTTGGGCAAAAATGGCCGCTCCCAGACTCAGTGATTGTGATGAAAAATATTGTTTTTATTTTTTTACTGAGCAATGCTAAATTCATAAAATCACCACGAACATATTCGTTTTAGGTATGACCTGGTTATTCATTGCTGACCGGACTTTTGCTTTAAATGAATACAAGCATCATCTATTGCGTTAACTAATGTTGAAAGACGCATCACTACAACGGGTGAAAACAGCTTTTATGAAGCACTCTGTGACATAATAAACTCCAGAAACCACAGCAAGAGTTCAGCAGAAGATGACTGATCTGATTGAAGGATCCCTTCTGGCCGCCGCCATTCAAAAATCCTGAACTATGTTGGCCAATCAGCATCGAGCAGCCAGCTTTACATCCCACTCCTGCTCCATATACCCCCTAAGAGGTTTGGCCTCACTGGAAGCGATGTATGTTGGGGTGTTATCCAATCAGGGCTCTACTTTCTCACTGCTTCTCTCAATGGGCCAAGTCTTAAAGCTACAGTGTGTAACTTTTAGCGACATCTAGCGGTCAGACTGCAGACTGCAGCAACATGAACATCTCCCCCCCACCGCTTCTCCCCCCCAACAGTACGGCGAGCGTTACGGGACAAAATGTCTTCCACGACGTCCGCATCACCTACCTTCTCAAGTGATGAGGTTTGTTTACATAGATAATTTTACAGATAGTATTTCATTAGTCTGTGTAGGGTATAGATTTCATGTAGACTTAAGATAATAAATATTATTTTTTCTACATCGTTGTGACGTTTTGGCGATCTCACAATCGCTAGTTTGTTGGCTCTGCGCTGCCGTAGCACAAAGATGTCTGCCTCCATGGCTGCGAGACCCGCTCCTATGTAATTATAAATAACGAATTCTAAGGCAACGCAAATATTAAGGTTAAGAGGCTGAGCTCGTAGATGATGATAAATAACATAGTTATGTATAATATATTACATTTCTGACTGTATATCCCTGTAATTATTACACACTGTAGCTTTAAGGGCAATTTATGCTTCTGCAACTGTCAAATCTGTCTCTGTGCGCGACCATGCCCCCCATGCAGAGGTTCTGCAACCGTCCTGCACCTCAAAAAAAATCAGACGGTCGCAAACCCGCGCAGACCTCAAATGGAAGTGGGCAGACAAAAAGCGGCTGAGATTGATCCTTGGTATGCCTTTCTGGCTGTCTGTGTGGTCGTCCTTCTTTGTTCGGTGCCGGGGCACGCCATTTTTAAAAACCTAGGAACAACTACAATGCACAACTACGATGAAAGGTTAATCAGTCTTTTTGCCAACTCCATTAACAGAACCTGTTCCTCTTAAACTCTAGATCCATCTCTGTGACCGTGATATCTTGCAGACGCGCCATTGTTGTTTTGGAAGATAAACACTCCAGCTCGAGTAGCCAAAGTTCTAGCGAGTCCTTGAATAGGCTCCCCCTTGCAGTTTGGCGGGAAACTTCTGTTCGTCCCTAGAAATTCCAGACCGACGGTGCAGAGGCATACCGGCAAAAGTGGTCCACGACCAGACCCAAGCGACATTTGACGTGTGCGGTTCGGAAGTCTAATCTGCCTTTAAGATATGTCTGCTCTCTAAATGTTATTAGCTTTGGGCCGAAGGCAATACTCCATGCCTTCTGCTTGCAGACCTTTGCTCCACGTCCTAAGGCTTTCTCCTCCAGCTTTTTATTGCTCTCAACTTAATGATCAAGAATACATCACTCTCAGAACAGAGAGCTCTTCTATTGTCACCTTTTTTTGTGCCTCCTGATCTACATGTTAGGCTTGCCAACTGTCAATAGTCTCTCCTGTAATTCTATAGCACATAATATGCACTCTTAAGTTTGGGCTGTTATTAAGGTTTCTGACAAAGTACATGTCTTTTTATTTGCTGTTAGCTAGGATCACTTGCAATAAAAGAAATCACTATGAAATTACAAAATTAAATTAGACATTTTTAAGTTTATTTAATCAACTGTATTAAACCTTTAAAAATATTCTAATAAATAATTGTTTGTTTTTATCCTTTCTCTGTTTTTGTTTTTTGCACATCACTCAGTCACCATCTTGTGGTTTTGATATTTCACTCTCAGCTTATAACCTGAAATGTAATCTTATTGCCAATTAAAATAAATGACACTGTGTTCTCTAGCTGTTAGTTGTTTAACTTATGAAGAAATATTTTTCTGGAGGAATAAAATGCTTTGTCAGAAAACTGACAAACATAAACCTTTATTTCTTCCACAATGTTTGTATTTTTGTTTAAAAAAAAGACTGCACGTTTAAAGTCCTCATAAGAACACAAAAACCTGCAGTTGATCCACATCTCAAAATATTCTGTAATGATAACTCACTAATATTTAGAGCATTTGTGAACCAAGAGAAACAAACTATTTGCTTGTTTAATTGTTTGTCCCAACATATTTTCTGAGGTGGAAAATGTTTTTAAAATGTCACGTTTGGCTCATGAAGAGCTGAGTGACTCAGTGTAGTGGACAGTAGTGAAACCATACTGTTTACCTCACGTTGAATTTGTTTGCATTTGTGTATGTGTGTCTGTGCAGCAGTGACCTCATTTCCAGTTGCAGCCCACTCACTTTGCAAGCGAGGTGGGTTTTACTGACCTAGAACAAGGGAAGGGGGCTCAGGAAACCTAGAGCCACGATCTTGCATATGCACACGTAAATATACACGTATGTGCATAAGCCTTTACTAGGAATTCGAAGGCCAGTAACATGATATTGCACACTATTTTTCTGAAGAACGTTGTTCTCACTTTCTCTAACTCCTCCTCCCTCGTGCCGCCTTACTTTTATTTGTCTCCTGCTTTGACAAATAGGACCAACGTCCATTAGGATGCTATATGAGGTGGTGGTGACACAGGGCACTCTTGATGGCCCCATAACGCTGCCTCAACTCCCCAATGCACACACATTTAAGTCTCCCTGCCTTCCCCTGCCGCCTCATCCATTCTTCCTGCTCTTTAATATTAGAGCTCATTGCTCTTTGTCATCTGCTGCAAGCCATCCCTGCGCTGTCTGTTTATGTGTGTGTGTTTGGCTGATCAGCTACCTACACCCCTACACATGTCTGATGTATGATCCAGGGCTGGCTTTCATTCTGGGGGGAACACACCGTTTCCCTTGCGGGTGAGGAGTTTGTCCTCTCTCCTGGCCTCTAATTTATTCCAGGCCCCCCTGACTGAGTGGCAGGCTGGATGACAGGTAAGCTACACCGTGTAGAAAAAAAAGGTTTACTGACAAACTTGGTTGAATTCATTTCCAGTGTATGACGGTATCAAAGAGCACCCCAAAACCGTCTGTATCGCAGTTACATTAAAAGGGCATGTGGCGTCAAACTATGGCTGATAGTTACAGCACTTAAGTTAGAATATTCCCTAAACTTTTGCACATTTAAAAAAAAAAATCCCAAAAAAGAAAATGAAAACAATCCACTGGACTTTTTTTTTCTCCAGACGGTTCGCTTCCCATCCAGGTAGCTTTTTCATATTTCTTTATATTTTTCTTTTGAACAAACTTTATGGTCCCACTTTAGCTCAATATTTTCTTTTTACCTCTCAGTCAAGGTTAGATTTGCCAAGTTGCTAAATTGGTACTGAAGTAAGATACACTTGAGCTGTGGATTTCTGCAGCTTATCCGGAGCTACCAAAGGCTTCTTGATTGCTTGTTAATTAAGGAGGGTTTGTTTTATTATTATTATTAGAGTACCATTCTATTTCCATTTTTGGGTGATGAGTGGAACATTTTATAGTACGTTGCTCAATGCTTGATGCATTGTTTTAAACCTCTCCGTTACTTTATCTCTGACCTGTCTGCATTCGTCCTCGGTCTTCTTTATTCCAATTTTTACCAGTGTTCTCTAAAAGAAATCTGACTTCAAAAGGTAGTAGGTTAAACTGGATTTTATTGAGGGCTATCTGAGTAAAGAGGATTGAATATAAACACACAATAAGCTTTACAGTTTTTTATTTGTAAGAAAAAAAAACACTAAAAATGCTGTATCATTTCTCTCTCTTTCTGCAAGTTGTACTACTTCCTGATGAACTTTGGTTTAAATTCCGGTGAGATTAAGATATAAATTATTTGTCAACAAGATTTAGAGGATGTTACATCTCTGAGAGTTCAATCCAGTAAGTTACATTTCATTGGCTGTATTTTGACAAAAATGTTCTTTTAGGAGCTGTATTGCACCCTACTTTTTAATTTAAATTCTGGTTACTCTATACTATGTACAGTAAAAAAACTTCAGTGAATGAAGAAAAATCTTGTTTTCACAAACGATATCTTAAAAACTTACACCTACATATGTAAGTAGGATTTCTTGTTTGTACATAATTTCTATGGTTCAGTTGATGATGTATCTGTGTTTTATTTAATCATGATAAATAATTTATTATTTATCCATAATTCTTTTTTTTGTTTTTGTCTCTAAAATAAAACTTCTTTATATAACTTGACCTATTTTTCTCTGGATTTGTACAATTTCTACAAATGTATTCATTCAAATTTTTACGCAGACACTTTTACACTCTTACATGAGTAATTTCCTCGATTATACTGAAATAAAAACGAGAGAAGTGCTACTTTTATGATTGCGCTATTTGGGCAAAAAAAAAAAAAAAATGAGACAAAGCTTAGTGGTTACTAATATATTTGCAAGGCAGAGTATCCTGTTTTCATTCGTGATAATAGTTATTATCTGAACATTAACAGTAATTGGCTATTTTTATTTCAAACTATGTTCCTTGAACAAGCTTTGGTTATAATAGGCCTTATATGACTATTTTTTGAAATGATAAAAACACCTAGAGCAGCTATGATTGGCTAAAATGCTGTTTGAAATAATGACTAACTGACTGCGTTTGCTGCGTCTGAAACCAGCGCTGTGGTGTGGTTTGGGTTTATGTGAACATGAATCTCACCATGGTCTTTGAATGTCACAGACTTCCTTCTAAAAGAAGCAGGAAGCATCACTGCTCTATTTACTCTCTGCCTGGACAACTAGAAAAGGAATAGTGATAACATCTGGAAATCAAACGGATATCTCAGCGCATCTTTTATTAGACTCAGAATTTAGCCTGAAACTTTGCTCCTCAAAATGATAAAGACTGAAAGCAAGATAAATAACCAATATAACACCAGCGTGAACCAAAACCTGTGTGCATGATTCTGCTTTGCTTTTCCCCCAGAGTCTAAAACAAGCATTTGGATTGTTTTTCATTTTGTGTCTCTTTAATAGACCCACCCCATCTCTCTCCTGATTGGCCAACTAAAAAAATACAGTAAATTGGTTTATAAAGTAAATATTCACCAGAATTTAAATTCTGGGGTTAGTTTTTATTGGGGTGAAGTGATTAAAGTATTGTTTTCATTGACGCCATAGCTTATTGTCTTTGCCAAATACTTTTGTTAAAGAGACTTATCCTTTCCTGGCAAAATGAAATAAAAATGTGTTAATAGATCATTGTATAATTGTATAAAATGTCTATAATAGATCATTATCAGACAATGCTGTAATAACCTTTTAAGAAAGTCTGTTATATTTAATTTTTCTTCATGATAATAATAGACCTTTACTGATCTCACATTGGATACATTTATTACACATTACTAATTTTTTTTAGCATTTAACATTGGGGAGCAGTAGGTTGCCATCCCGGGGTGCCCGGGGAGCAATCGGGGGTTAAGGGTCTTGCTCAGAGACCCAGAGTGGCAGTCTGTGGGAGTCGGTTTTAAACTCATAACCTCAGGATTCCAAGCTCTTTGCCCTAACCACTAGGCCGCCACTCCCCCATTCTTCAGTGACATAAACAAAATAATAGAGGACAACAATTTAATTTCTTTCCTTTCACAGAATGATGCTCTTGTTGAAAGTGATGCATCCTCATTGTGAGTTGCTAATAACATGTAGCCTCTCAGTTATTCATAGAAAGCTATAGCTCATTGTCGTGACTCTGAGTTTAAGCACATGGACATTTGAAGAGAAAACTGTGCTCTACACATCGAGAGGAGTCTTCTATCTGACGTAGTGTCTGTTTTATTGAATTGACCCTTTGCAAAACTACAAAAGTATATTTTACGTCCGTAAAAGATGAAAACGGATATAAAAAACGGTTGTCTCCTATCCAAGAGTCAGCTCCCAGGAGCAATTTCTTTCTGTTTTTTAATTTTATTTCAATTATTTAATTAATTTGAAAAACAAAACCATTTGCATGCTTTCAATTTTCACTGATTCGTCCTCAGTGGATACTGGCACATGAGAAGTAACTGTAAAATTCTGTGTTTAGATTGTTTTCATCCAGTTTAGTTTTCCAGATTATCTGTTTAAGGATGTTTTTCCTTTAATTGGTACACAGAGTATAGATATGATTAAGTCATAGTTATGATATGCTAATCATTAAAAAGCTATTTTTATTTATCCTTTATAAATACAATGATGCATTATTTTTTCAATATGTGTCTCTCTCTCTTTCTCAAAAACATAAAAACCTGATTAGCTTTAAATTCATCTGGTTTTCATTCAGAAGAGACAGAAGTTGTCATCTTTATCTAAATTCCATTAATTTGGCCTCTGGTAATAAAAGAAAGCCTTCCTTTTGAAAAGGACACCTTATTTGAATTTAAATATTATATTTTTTCTGTAATATCTTTCTTTCATATTAGTAGTATTGCCAAAATTAGAATGACCCTGTCAAGAAAAGATGCAATAAAACTAGTCTGTGCATTTTTGCTTGAAAGCTGGAATATTAATATTTCTCCATACATTCAGCTTATTCAAATGATGGAGATAAAGTTGTAACTGAAAGTCAAAAGAGATCTAATTTTTCCACTTATATCGTCCACTCGTCTGCTTGCATCTGCTTTCTGTAAAATCCAAAATAGAATTTAACCCTTTATAGGAAACTCATTGAAATACTTTGAAAATCAAAATTTCAAACCAAGGGTGCTATTGGAGGACAGGACAAGACCTTATTGCGTTTGTAAAATTTTAAAAATAGGGATATTTTGACTTCAAAAATTAAGGTCAATGTAATAACAAGAAGTGGCCACTTGCCCTAATATATTAATAAAAATAACAAACGTGCTTCTATATGAAAGCTAGGGAAAACACTCACAGAGTGAAAGAAACATTTTTTTTGTTACAAAGTAACCTTCGAGGCATTAATGCTGATTCAATTCAGTTTATTTATAAGGCGCCAATTCACAGCACATGTCATCTCAAGGCACTTTACAGTTCACCAGATCATACAGTCAAATTGATTCACAGTTTTCTGTCTAAGGAAAACCAGTTTATTGCATCGACTCATTGACACGGATGCAATCCCTCACACTAAGCATGCTTGTAGCAACAGTGGAGAGGAAAAACTCCCGATCTCCAAAATGTATAAACAAAGGTGTTGATGGCATCAGCACAGTTGATGTTTCTCTCCAGGATGGAGTCACAGCCAAACAGGAACAGACAAGGCAAAGCTACTATGACAATACTGATGCTAGTACTTACATTTTTACTTTTTTTAAATTGGCCTATTTACTTTATACCTTTACTTTTAACTTTCAATTCTACTTTTTCAATTTTTTAAGTTTTTCACTTCAGCTTTTTCTTAACTTGTTTTTTTCCCCAACTTATTTTACAGTAGGTAATATATCATTCAATGACTCATCTAATTGGTCAAATGCAAAATTAAGATGCACAGCCAGCAGATTTTTTGCTGAATGGATGGATATAGATCTTGTGCTTCTAGACCTCACTGAGAGATGGGGGGGACTGTATTTGTAAGGGGTGTGCAGTGATAGAAAATTGTTACTTGCCCTATAAAGGGTTAAAATTACCCAAAAAAGGTTTTAAAAAAAACATTCATGACAAAAAGTGCAATTTTATTAATCCATTTTAGAAAGTGAGACGGTTATTTTATAGATTCACAAAACAAAAAGAAAAACATTTCCAGCTTTAATTTCTTGTAATTTGATGAGCATTGCTCACAAGTAAAGAAAACCCCAATATCTGTGTAAGAAAAACAGAATACAACATGAAACTGATCGAAGTGTTTAAAGTACAAATACCATGCTTCTAAAAAGTATATCCATACCCTGGCATTGAATGCTTGGTTGGACCTCTTCTTGCAACCTAACCTTAACTTTTGTTTTATCGATCAATCAATCAATTCATCTTCATTGTCAAATACAATTTGCATTGTAATTGAGATTTCAGTTTCAGTACAAACCGTTCATCACCACATGCATTCAGGGGCTGGACAGGGGAACGATTCACTGAGGGAATGCGTGCCAATAAGTGCTCCCGTTAAGCGTATTCTTTCAGCTGCCAGGGCTCCCCGCCATGAGGTGGTTCCCATAGGGCGCTGCCTTATAGCGTACGTTGTCATATGGCGTCTGTTGCACTTTTTATTTTTCTGTTCAAAACAATGATGCCATGTTCATTTGTATTTTCTAAAATCTGTGTCTTCCTTCAATTAATAATAGATATATCAGGATAAATGAAATAAAATTAAAAAATGATCTTCAGACGTTATGGTTCTGTAACTCAAGCTCACGGTTGCTAGGCAACCGAAGTTGCAATGAGGTGAGTGCTGGACTGCTGCTTAAGGCTCGAATGTCCCAAATCACAGCTAATCACTTTAGGTCTTCGTTGTTTTTGAGGTCTCATGAGCTTCATCCTTTGAAGGACTAAACCCAAGTACGCAGAGTCATACACAGGGGATAGCTACTGAACTGGGACACAACCACAGAGGCTGATTTATACTCAGAAACCAGGTCGTCTGTGCGTGTGTTCCAGGGAATGCAAATGTGCCCCTGCCCCTTCTGCAGACACTCTGCTGCACCTCTCCAAAATTGTAGATGACTGCAGACAGGTGATTGGTCAAATCTACATCCGCTCTACTCTATGCGTATTTCCTGGTACCTTACCGTCTTGTTTTGTTTGTATGACCGCCATTGTGGAAAACGACTCGTGAAGATGGACCAGCTAGAAGAGCGGGGTGCACGAGAACGCTGGGAGCCTTTTTCCACCTGGATCCCTGCTCTTTTTTGCCCTCATGTCCCTCCGTTGTTGCACAAACTTGCCCCCATTTCCTCACCGCCTCGGCCGTATCTAGACCCACAGTTTGTTCGTTATATTCCCTCTAGCGTTGTGCCGTCGAAAAACCAAGTTGAGCAGTAACATTTACATTAGAGTAAATAAAACAAAAACAGATAAAAAAATAAAAACAGGACAAAGTTTTCAAGTTTTGCTCAGTGTGAAGCAGCCAATAAAATGTCAGGGTTTCTGTGAATGCAACTCTAGTCACACAATAATACAATAATGACAATAAATATTGCCTATAGTGCACTTGACATTAGTATCTCAAAGTGCTGCAAATGAAAATGAAACATAAATACATCAAAATAGCAAAGGTTAAATGAAAAGGTAGAATGTCGTGAAAACATTGGAAAGTTCTTATCATCTGCACATCAAACCCCTGACAGAGATGGAGCCACACTAAAGCCAAGGTCCGACTTTGCATCCGACTTTTTTTTTTATCTCTGATCCAATTTATTTCCATGTCACACTGTATCCAGAAGAGAAGCTCCTACTACTCAAGATGAGCAGATCCCGAAATTTGCAGATTTCTTTTTCACTGCCTCAGTGTCTCAAAAATTGAATCAATATTCCACTTTTGGCTGTATCAGATTGATAAAAATAAAAACAACAACAACAAACAAATAGAAAATATTTCCATGTGAATGAGAGATTTATTTTGTATTTTTCTCAAAGTGGATGCCAAATGGGAAAGGAGCCAAAGGCTCATCGTTAGCGGATCAACCTGCCTATTAAAAACCCAGGTTAATCTGCTCATTTTAGCGGTAAAGCAGCTTATTGGCAATTTTAACTGTAAATCCAAAACAGTAGTTGCATAAACTGAATCAGCCAATAAACATATTTTAAAAGAATAATTTTAATACACTGATTCTGAATCAGTTAACTCAAAAGAACTGCTAATCCCAACAATAATCTGAAAATATATACTGGTGTAAATGTTGATGCTTGGATTATTTAAACCATCTTAACAGCTCACCCAAAATTAAACATACTTAATATCTTGTTTTTCCCAATTTTTCCAAACCACTGTACAAGTTTTTTTGTGGGTAAATATTTGGTTGACTCTCTAGGTTTAGAATGAGGTTTAGGTTTGGATTAGGTAAGGGCTGAGGTCAGGCAGTTTACTCTTGGTTAAGATTAGTGTAAGAGGCTTGGAAGCACAGTGTGAATGCATTTCCTCACAAAGATAACTTTAAAAATACTTTTGTTCTCCCCATTTCGACAATTGTCGACATTTCAACAGCGTCTTTCTCCTATCTAATCTCCCTGATTGATCTTCTCTGTCTCTCTATTGGGCTTATCTGCCGGTGCCTTCCATCCTTAGACATCAGAAACCTATTTGCAAAAAAAAAAAAACAACAAAAAAAAACAAACAAAGCTGCTTGGAATTATACAGAATTACAAAGAAAAATAAAAAAAAACGTCACAAAAAGATTACGCACTAAGATAAATGTAACATATTGAAGTCGCGCACACTGCACATGTAACACAAAGTATTTGTAGCGCAATCTGTCATTTCTGAAGGCATCCTCTGTTGTGTTGTTTCCCACGCTCAACACTTGAAATAGGTCTAGAGGCTTGCAGGGTTCATCTTTAAGCTCACGCACACACCTACTCACAAAACTTGTGACACCATGCGTGATGCCTGCAAAGCTTTGCTTTTATATACATGGCATGGAATAGCTTTGAAAGAAGCAGGTGCTTTTCATCCTATTTAGAAAAGCCGAAGAAAAGCTCATATAAGGATTGGTACATATATATACATATAAAGCGATATACACTTATATAGAGATGTATATATATATATGTATAAGTGCATATGATTTTATGTTTGTGTGTGTTTTTCTGCTGTCTGGGAGCGGGTGTATAGCCAGGTGCTTGCTGACATACTGGGGCTTTGTGGTTGTGGTTGGTGGCTTGCTTGCTGTGCAGACAACCGAGAAGGAACTGTCTACTTTATCTATCTGCTAGTGTCTGTGTATGTGTGTGAGTTCAAAACATGAATATAGATTCTATTCTGTATCCCTCACAGACTGTTTCGTGACAAGACTAAGGGGTTATGGTTTCCGCTGCAGTGTCACATCAGTGCCCGTGATCGTGCACATTGCATACAGCCTGTTTGTGTACGGGCTTACACTCATGTCGCAGTTTTTTGTTTTTTTTTCAGCTTCTTAGCTGCTCACTGGAGCAAGCTACAGACAGAAATTAGCAACATCCGTCTTCTGTTATCGTCTGCAGTCTCTTAAAAGTTTCAGTGCCGCATAAATACACCAGCAGGTGACATATGAGAGGATATGGTAGCATTGGCTGTATCAAAGGCCCCATTGCAACCCACATGCAGAACTTTTTTGCGGGCTCACTAGAAATAGAAACAATGGTTGGAGTGGAAGAAGATGCACCATGCCATTCTTGCAACTTTGGCTTGGGACCTGTGGTGGCACATGATGCTTGGGTGAACATGACTGAGGCTAAATAGCTACAAAACAACAAAACAGGTCTGTGGGCACGTATGGGTACAGAATTGCAGCAAGCCTTGTAAACCATGTTGGGTGCTATAGTATGTGATGTAGGATCAGTTTTGTTTACCTGGATCATAGCACTTTTTTGCATTTTCTTCATTAAAACTGATGTGTCAATAAAATTATTCAATAAATAAACGATTACGTTGTAATTTATTGAATAAAAATGAGTGCTGGATGATTGCACATACAGGTTTTCTTAAAGCAACATCCATTTTTTTTATTTCTTTTATCGCAAATAATATTTCTCATATGGTAATAACTGCATTCTTTTTTTTTTTCTTTTGGTTTTTGATCAGTTTCAGAAGCTGTGAAAAACATTTGCTGCCTTCTCAGAGCAAGAGCAGAAGCAAGGCTAATGTTGCCACAGAACAGGACATATGTTGCCACATTCTCACGGTGTTGGTTAGCCAAACCTCTTTACCCAGAAGTCTTGGCTAGGTTCTGCTAAGTTGAGTCATCTCAACACAGCTAAAGGCTTTACCCCCACACAAACCGCTGCTTACTATCTGAGTCACAGCATTGGGGCTCCTAAATACTTTACTCAGTAAATGCACAGATTTAACCATCATTTTACTAGATCAGAATCCACGTTTATTATTTTGCTATCAGGATTGATCAGTGGATTTGTGTTTCCAAAGGTAACAAAGATTGGATTCAGAAATAATGCATAATGGTGGGTTACCCAACTGACATTTGCTGTAAGGGTGCAACATCAAAACATTATAGAGTGGTTTCTACAAACCCACACACACACACAATTTTCCATTGGAACGGCAACTATTTTTGCATCACCTGATATATCTGCCAAAAGTCATTGTTTGTATTCCTATCTATGTGTATGAATGTAGGAATGACTCACTCGCTTGCATCATTGATCTAGGTGAAATGCCTTGTCAATTGAATTAGAACAGCTTTTTTAATAATGACCTCTTGAACCGCTTTTAATTAAATCCTACATCAGAGGGTGAATTCTAATAATAATAATAATAATAATAACAATAATATTTAATGGAGAGCTAAG
The DNA here is from genome assembly GCF_000732505.1 of Cyprinodon variegatus. NCBI lineage: Eukaryota > Metazoa > Chordata > Actinopteri > Cyprinodontiformes > Cyprinodontidae > Cyprinodon > Cyprinodon variegatus. Next base: position 227,840 of record NW_015151076.1, on the reverse strand, counting down.
ACTGCTGTAAGGCAGCGCTCTGAATCACATGACTCATTCACTTACAGATTCTTCCATCTCAAATTATTAACCCCTTGAACCCTACGGACCCACCGGCGGGTCCAGCTGCTACGTGACCTCGTAATTTTACCAAACCCCCAGTATTGATGTAAAAAACATATTTGGCACAGTTTGGTGACATTTATGGATAAATGTTCCAAAATGGCCTCTCCGCCTAAGAAATTTCTCACTCATACCATTCTAAAATAAATATGATTCATCTGATTGAGTCCAAATTTGGTATATTTTTACACAACATTTAGATTTGAAAGTCTGTACTACTTTTTTGTGCTATAAATAATATTTTGGTAGTGTTAAGAAGAGTTTTTGATAACTGTAGCCCACATGAAGTAGCGATAGGCCTGATAAAAAATATCGAATCTATCTAAAATTGATGCTACTCTGCTCCAACGTTATGCATTGTTGCTTTAAAGCATGTTTTATAACTAATTGGGCTTTAAGCTTAGGCCTCAGTTTAACTTTCTGTCCGCTTTCCTTTTCATTCCATGTATTTTGTGAGGTGCACCTGTTAATCCTGCAGCAAAGCAACTACACTGCTTGAGGCTACCACCACTATAAATACAAACCTCTCATTTATCCCCCAACTGTCAGCATACTCATTATAAAAACACAAGTTGAATTATTGTTTCATAAAACTTTATTCTGCCAGGTAATTTGTGGAATCACTTTTGCTAGTCCTAACTAACCTTGTATATATATATGGCAACCACTGGTTAGGGCATAGAGCTTGGAATCATGAGCATAGAGCTTGGAATCATGAGTCTCGTGAAATTTCATCGTTCTGTTACAAACTCTTGTGATATTTTGCAAATTTTTGTGAGATTTTGTTAGTAAAATCGATCGATACTGCGTCAATATATCAACATATAAAAATATGGCAACATTTCGTGAATTTTTGGGGGATTTCGTAGCATAACGATGACATATTGCAAAACTTCATTAGTAAAAGAGATTGATATGGTGTTTTTAAATGGCAATATATCAGCATATGAAGATATTGTGATATTTTAATGTATCAA
>NW_015151076.1:202179-226463 GCF_000732505.1 Cyprinodon variegatus | reverse complement strand
GGGCCGATTATATTGTGCATCCCTAATATATATAGATATATTGTATATATATATATATATAGATATATTGTATATCTATATATATATGTATATGTGTGTGTGTACAAATATATATATATATATATATATATATATATATATATATATATATATACGGTATATATATGTGTGTGTGTGTATGTGTGTGTGTGAGCATGTGTGTATTTACCGAGTTTATATATTTATGTAATTTATGTTTACCACTCCAACATTGTCTGCCTGATTTTACTCTTTGACAGCTGACGTTCTGCAGCGAACACAGAATCTTTATAAACAAAATAAAAAACAACACAACAAAACTCTATATATATATATATACATATATATATGTGTTTTTTGTGTAGAAAGACTCAATGTATTTGCTTTGTTCGCAGCAAAACGCCAGCTGACACACAGTAAAACCGGGCAGAGAGAGGTGGAAATCGCCTTGGCACAGACCACCCTGCAGATGGGTTTCACTATAAGTTCACTATACACTTTGTCTGTCTGTGGCTTGACAACTCTGTGCTCAGAGATCGACTTAACCATGCGACAGACTTGCTATGCAATTTCCCACAGCTGCTGAGCAGCTAAGGCCACTCTTATGGTGGCTTGACGTTGGCAACTTGCAGCAGGAGCTTTTTTTTAAATCTTTGACTTAAAAAGAAGTGCAAACCCTTTTGCTTTTTTGAACTGTGAGACATGCGGTTTTTCTCAGATGTCGTTTGTCTTTTGCCAGTTTTACACAGAGACACTAGAAAAATGTTTTGCAGATTCCTGCAAATGACTCGAATGAAAACAAAAACGCACCTCAACACACAATACAATAAGTACGTTTAGTTATCAATTATGTTTTGTGTCTTTGAGCTTACAGTTAACTTCTAAAAATTAGAGGTAAATCTGATGCATCTTTACCAGCTCATGTGGGTGTTTGATTTGAATGTTTTTCTCATTAGCTGGAGGGTTTTTTTATGCAAATAATCAAAATAAAGCTGCAAACTGAGCTCCTGCAATCGTGTGCACTCTGACCAAGGACAAGTTAGACTAAAAATATGGCCCACTTACTGAAAATGTAATTGCTGTACAATAATTAGATCTCTCACAACCTTTAAATTCAACACATTTTCATAGTTACTTTCAGTTTGATCAGGAAGATGCAGAGGAAGATGAATCATCAAGATTATGCATGCTACTTGCTGTATCAGCTTTAATAGCATAGTTTTGTAGACACTTTTTTTCTAACAACACAAGAGTGTCGCTGTGGGAAGAATTGAAGCTCAAGTCACTGCGTGTTGTGTCTGAGCATCTCCCCTGCCTTCCCTAAATCAAGAAGGGAGAAGTGAGAAACGGTTGAGAAGTACGACCAGTGTCTTCCTGTTATGTGTGCGTGAAACCACAGACGGCTGTCTCAGTCGCTCGCACGCAAAACCCAGCGCGGGAACCATGGCAACGGCAGGTCTCCACATGAGGAAGGCGGAAGTGAGCCAACTTGCAGAGGAAGTTATTGGTTTTTTGATGGCCATCAGCGTGGTTTCATGAGAAAAACCGTGACTTTGCCCTTGTGCTCAGCCAATGGTCAGCCGACGTGGGAACGTATTCTTCAGACTGATGACGGCACAGACATCCCTGATCAAACAAGCCCGTCTGTTAGGCAGTTCATCAAATGTGTGAATTTTAAAGATGCTCGACAATCAAAAAGATGACATAACAGGGGGGGTTCTGTTATTGCTTTTGACCTCCTTTTTTTTTTTTTTAATGGCTGCCTTGAGATGCCACAATGGTTGGCATCTCAATAACCGTTGTTGGCACCAATATTATAGCTACAAACAATACAGACAATAACCACAACGGTTTATGTGGCAAAAATGAAACCATTGAAGATAAATTTCAAGGTTTTCCAACAATATGATGCATCAAAGAAATAATCTGTTTTGTTAAACATTTTTTCTTTGGAACAGTTAAGATTGAACCTCCATAAACAGTTAAGTTATTTACTGATATGCATAAATCTTCATGAATAAATCACAAAGCTTTTATTGTATCTTACATTTTTTGTTTGTTTTTTTTTTTTTGTTTTTTTCTGCTGCATTTGCTGTAATTTCCATTTAATTCATGCTCAATTTTATGGGAATTGTTTTAGTGAAATTGAAAATGTTTATCTTTGAAGTAAGGCGGCCTATAAAAGGACCTTAATCTGATGAATCATTGTTGCTGACCTATTTTAGATCAGAGCAGAAGGAACTTAATAGTAGCTTTTTTCTCACACTGTTTTCTCATGTCTTTGCTTACATCTATAAAAATACTTAGGATCTTAAGTTGTAGTTCCAGCAGTTCATAGTTAAAATAAAAAGTAATTTCTGATGTCTTCTATTTTTTTTTTTTGTTGTTTTGTTTTTTGTTTTTTGAAAACATGTCATCAAGATACTGACCATGTCTGTAGTCTTTTAGCTGAAGAAGTTGCACAACATAATATTCAGTAATCAAGAAGTATCATAGGAAAAAGCTGAAAAATTCTCTATAGTCTGAATAAAAACATTCAAATCAATTCAAGAGGCCAGGAACACACAGCCCAGGAAAACAATGTTCTCATGTTTAAATGGCCCATCAGTTTAAATGCATAAGTACAGAGGGTTAAAAGCCAGCCACCAAATCTGATGTGAACATGTCCGTCTGCTGCATTGGAAACAGTAGAACAAATATCACCTGCTATTAGCAAAACCACAGCGGCTGAACACTGTGCCTCTACTTCTGCTGTCACATGCTAGCCGGGTGTGAAGGCCTGAAGCCTTTAAAGCCTTTACTCAGCAGGCACTACAGCTTTGCAAAAATATTTCTTTAATAAACTATACAGAGACATCCTGTTTCTGAGGTCCAAAGACAAATATTGGCTTTGGACCTTAAGTAAGGCTTTAAAATCATTGATTATTATTATTTTTCAGTATTATCACCAGACACAAAGTCCTTTTTGTGACTCCAAAAGCAAAATATCTCACCACACATATTACATCACCATTCAAAAATATTTGTACCACATGTATTTTTCTAAGTCTTGTCACAGATTTCATTTATTTCATTGTTTCAAGTCACCAACCAACAACATAGATACTCTGTTTCATCTGCAACTCTATTCAGCCACTCTCCGTTGATACCAAACAAATAGATGCTACTGACTGCTTTCAAAAGTCAGCTGATCAGAAAATGAAGTTCAGCTCTGTGTTATTTAATCTCATTAGACATACATCTGTTCTCTGAAAGCCTTTTAGGTTAAATACGGAACACTGAAGACTTAACAGCATCAGAGAGGCATCCCAAGGAATACAGCAGGTCACTACTAAGTAAAATGTTTTGTATAAAGACCATTAAACAAAACACCAAGCCTTGGGTAACTCTTAGAAAATCTTTCTTTCCATCATCTGAAAAAGGAAAGAGAATAGCATCTACCAAGACATGAGTGCCCCCTTAAAAGGACAAACAGCAAGGAGAACATTATGTAGAGCGCAATCAGCAGGCCTATCCTCATTCTCAGTCCACATATCCAGGCTTCGAATGTATGACAAGAGGAAAGGTTTTAATGAGTGAAAGAAAGAATCAATATTAGGTATTAATATTAATTAATTAGGTATTAATATTATTGATATTAAAGGCACACTGCGGACTTTTGGACCTAAAGAGTTGACACATATGAGTTATTTTAAATGATTCCTAAGGCCAATATACAGCACTTGACACTATTAGTTCTACGGGGGGGGCTGGTCTCTTGAAATACCGCCTATGTAAGTTGGGAGAAGACGCATCTTCGTTGGCCAGGTCATGTGACCTGGAAGACCATATGGTTTTATGGCCAAGGCTCGTATATATTCACAGAGCTGAGGCTTTTGCTCCACTTTTTGTCCGCCTACTTGACTACTGGTCATGGCTGAGGCAAGGAAAAAGTTTGAACCTTCTGAAGAGGCTAAAAAGAGAAAACGTGAAAGGGATCGTGCACGAGTAAAAACATGATTTGATCTTGGAAAGGAGTAAGTTCCTTGGCGCAGGATGAAAGAAGCAGCCGGATGTAAAACCGATTCTCTTCTCTCAACTTTATTATTAGACTGGTAAGTTAACACTTTGCTCCTAGTATACAGTCATATATCTTTTTTATTTTTGATGTTTAGTAGAAGCAAATACAGGTAGAGAAAGGTAACAGAATATAAACAAAAGCTACTAGGAATAAAAGTTACAGGTCTAGCGCCTCTAGTGGCCAAACGTTGCATAGTGTTTCTTTAAGTACAAACCATGTAAAAGACAAAACAAAGACATGAAAGTTAGTGTACTGGTGTCTCATTTATTAAGCTTATGTAATCAAAATCTGAAACTTGCCAACGCCACTTTCTTAATCCACTTTTAGAAACCAAATAATTCTATAAAATTATCCATAAAGCTGAGATATCACCTCGACCACAAAGAGATGTAATCTTGGACATCATTTTTAATATGATCCATACATTGATGATACTCATAATACCTCTTTTTGTTTGTCACATCACTACTGTGGCTTATTGAAAGGACAACCTGCAACTTTAAGAGGAATAACTAAAATCTCACAAAAGTAAAAATAAATACAATCATATGAAAATTAACAAATGAAAAACAGACATTGGTAGCCCTAGAATAGACTATATGTGAATATAATGTTGAAATCAAGGTGTGTCCACTGATTAGCTTCACAGGTGAATACAGTAGTGTGATCAGTTATGGGCCTATATTTAGGTCTACAGGTCACCACTGTGCTGTTTGGTGACATGGTGTCACCAATCTCAGGAGATTAGAACACAAATAATTGAGAAGCATGTTAATAATAAAGGCTTATAATACCATCTCCAAGCAGCTTGATGTTCCTGTGACTACAGTTGCGTAAATAATTCAGAAGTTTAAGATCTATGGTGCTCTAACCAACCTCTCTGGACATGTCCACCGGAAGAAAAATGACGACTAATCAATGAGGATAATACAAAAGGTAACAAAAGAGCCAAACTTCTATAGAAATTCAGGGTGGACTTTAAACTCAAGGAACATGAGTGTCAGATTGCACCATTTGTTGTTTGACAAAGTGAACATTTGTTGGACTTATTCCCAAACTACATGTTGATGAGTGACAAAGCTTCTGAGAGAGTTCTCTACAGACAGACGAGACAAAAAAGCTCTATGTTTACAGACGGACAAAAGACGCTTATTAAGAAACGCTGATGGAGTGACGAGCACTGTCCCTACTGTGGAACATGGAGGAGGCTCTCTCATGGTCTGGGACTGCTTTGCTTCATCTGGCAAAGCTTTTAAATCTCTGCAGGATTCAATGGAATCTTAAGTCTAGAGAGAAAATTGCTGCCCAGTGTCAAAAAAGTGGTCTCAGTCACAGGTTATGAGTCTTGAAACAGGATAATGACCAAAACACACACCTGGAGACATACAAGAAATGCTAAAAGGAAAACATTGGAGCGGCCTTCGATGAGCGCTGACTTTACCTAACCTGGGAAAACTGGAGCAGTTTTCTCACAAGGAATGGTCCAAAATACCTGCGGAGATGCAGAAGTCTTATTGACAGTAATTGTTTGATTGCAGTGATTGCTTTAAAAGGTTGTGAATAAAACATTCAATTAAGGGTACCAGGATTTTTGTCCAGGCCTGTTCCATGAGTTCATTTTTTTAATACTGCTGTTGACACATGGTTGGCTGACTTTCATTTGTTCATTTTCATAGATTTTTGTTTATTGTTACTTTTATCAGATTCAAGGGATTTCTGTGACCAATGTGGGTTTTTCTTTCAATACCAACCATGTCACTCACCCGCACATCTGTTTCTGCCTTGGTTAAACTGTGCCTTTGTTCTTTCTTCTTCACGGTTGCCATTTATAACCTTTAAACAATGTTGATCATCCTACTCATTTTCAACACACAATGACATTTGATCATTTATGGTTGAACGAGGGAAAATACAAGTGTGTGTACAGGTGGGATTTATCAATGAAATTTGCTTTTTTTTTTTGTACATTAACATGGTTTAATAAATCTGAAATATTTTTTGCAAGAGCCATTTTGGGGTTTTGGATATAAACTTTTAGTACAGTTCCCATACAATCTTTAATAGATGAGACCCCTGGTGTTTTGGAACCGAAATTGTCCTTTTTGGCTTGCATGTGAAGTGGAGGAGAGCCGAAAAGTAACACTAGACATTTGCACATACCATCTCCATAACTTTCACCATGGTGGTGGCAGCATGAGACTGGGATTATTTTCTTTGGCAGGACAAGAACGCTGAACATATCTGAAGGGATGGTAGATTGAGATGAATAGAGGGTAACACTGAAAGAAAACCTAAATGAAGCTGTGAAAGTCTTTAGACTAATGCAAAGGACCAATTTCCAATGGGAAAATTGGGAAAACCGTAAACACACTGCCAGAGCTAAAGTGCAATGGTTTGGAAATAGCATAAATCAGATATATCCATGAAGGAGGAAAAGGCCACAGTTGATAACTGCTGTTCAAATATGCTCTCAATCCAGCCTCACTGAATATGTTGCAAAAAAAAAAGGCACAAAATAAATTTTCTAGTACACACATAGTGGAGACCTACTCAAAAAGACTTGCATCTGTTCTATAACATAGATACAAATACAAACCACACGGATCAGGTTATTATTTGTAAAAACAATTAAAAACTATTAATCCTTCCCACTTAGTATTTATGTATTACTTTGTGTACCTTGCAAATAAATTCTGATGTTTGTGGTCAAAATGTGTAAAACTCTTTAAAAACAAACTAAAAAGAGTCTTGGAGTTTGTGTTGTCTTGTTAATGGAAAAAAAGTTAAAAAAAAAAACCTAAAGTTAGTAATGCTTTACATTTTTTTAAATCAGTTCTTAATGTATAATATATTTGTAAAAACAACATTCGATTGGCGATGCATTGAAATCTGAGTTGTAATGCAGTTTTTGGTTTTGGTTTCAGCTGATGGATGTTTCTGTGTGGCAATAAATTGCCTTTTCCCCGACATAACCCATTTATTTTCTAAATTAATTATTTTAATGTACAACCAGATTAAATTACAGCACACAAGACATTTCAGAAGGAATGAGTGGCAATGCATGTGGCTGTTTCCCATAGCCACACCTGCCACAGCTTGGCTTCTTCTTTGCCTCAAGCCTCTTGTGAGCAGCGCTTAGGTTGACCAAGCATGCCACCAAGCACAGTAAGGGAAGGGAACCCCTCCCCAACACCCAACCCGAACCCCTCAAATCAAAAACCCAAATGGGGAGTTCTTCTAAGGGAGCTGAGGGTTTTGTGGCGTTGCCCTGAAGGGTTAATGTGGGATAAAACCAGAGACAGATCACATAAAAACAAATACCTGAAATTAGAGGGAGGCTTTTAGTGTGCATAGAGAGAGTGAGACAGAGAGGAGAGGTGAAACAAACGCAAGGAGAGGAAGGGGGGTGGGAGGGTTTATGAGCTGCTAAATGCCATACTCACCACAGGTGAAAGTCCCACCGTTGACCCCATTAAACGCAAGCAAAAATGCAGGTTCTGTTCTGCATTTTCAACTGCTCTGTGACATCTAATAATGCTGTTGACAGCCAGCAGAGCTCATCTAAGAGCAACAGCTCAGCAGTTAGTGGAAGCAGTGAGGTAACTTTTTGTTTTTCAGTTTGTTTGACACACTTGTAAATGCCATGTGGTTTTCAGGGGGGGGGTCTGCTAGGGTCTTTTTGGAAGTCCCCGCCTGTCAGAGATGTGAGTGCTTATGGAGGTTAATAGCAGAGAAATCTTCCAAATGCAAGCACCACAGAATTGGTGAATCACTGTGTTCACTGTAAAAAGAAAAACGAAATGCCATTGACCTAGATAGGATATATACCCATTGGTGTTTATAAAAAAAACAACTCTGAAAGTACATCTACTTTTTTTTTTTTTATCAAGAATGGATAGTATTGAACACTCTTTCATTTTCAGACATCCTATAAACTCACAAAAGCTGCACTTTTTCCAAAACATATCCAAAGAATCTACTGTTTTATTTCACAAGTCGTCATTTATTCTTGTTGTTTTTTTTTTTGTTTTTGTTTTTTTTACATTCCAGATATTCTACATTGTTATCATGGCTGAATATCTTTACTGCCTGTGATTTTGTGGTAAAGTCAGCAGATCCTATCAAGGTCCATTACACTGTCCAGTAAAAGGCTACTGGTTTTAGGACTCTGGTTAAAAACACAAAACCAAGCTAGGCTTTTAGGGTTGGTGCAAAGGAAAACCACCACTTCACAACAATGAATATTTTACCTTGCTACCGGCAGTCCGGCAGCATTTAGTGACCACAGGCAATGTTAAGTGATTCTGACCAGAGGCTAAGGGGGCACTTAACAAATGATAATGCCCACTATCTGTCAGTGCTTTGGGCTGCCACTGTTGAATGAGAGCTCAATGCTGGATGGATCCAGACCACTCTACATCCACCGCCGACCCGTCGGCTAACCACACACGCTCTGGAGCCCTCAATACACACGCACTTGTAAAAAGGACTGCGAAATGACAGCTGCCACTCTGGTGGCTGGCTGACCCTCTGACCCAAGCCATCAGTGCAGAATGACACCAACCTGACCTGCTTGAGAGGAATTTTACATTAAAAACCACAAGCGCACTTAGGGAGAGGAAGGCTAAGAGAAGATCTTTATGGAGTTATCTTAATCTACTAAAGGCAAAAGAGATGATTGTTTTTTCAAATTTACAAACTTTCTCGAATATTCCTTGGAGTGTTAGCATGGTTTATTTTTATGTATGTGTCTACTCATCAAACTAAACGGTCGCCAGAGGGATGTTAGATAAAGGAATTTGGGAGAAAATAAGAATTTCCGTATAGGTTTAATCTACAATTTGAGCAAAAACTAAAATTTGTGCATTTATTGATAAAGGGTTTGCAAATTATGGTTGTAAAGGATCTGCTGTAAGTGTTAAATAAACAAGTCTAGGTTAGTATAGTGGATGCATTGAATTTTTCATGGATGTATAATTTTCAGGTAGCATTAATAGTAAAAAACATGGATAATTTATCTTTTGTTGGCTATAGTTGTTTTAAAGAAGAGGATTGTCCATTTCAAAATTAGCCTCTAGGAGCATTTTAGATTTGGCAACAGCGATGAGGAAAAACCTCTTGAGACTCTTTAAAAGCTGTGAAAAAGCCCTTTAGTTTAGGACTGATGGAAAGCTCAGAAACAGATGAAAACTTTGCCATTGTTATGACCAGTAGTTACCCATGTAATTCATTTTTATCTGTCTTTTGTCTTTTGATGCCATGTATCAGAGCTTTGCCACAAAACCATTTCCTGGTTTATATCAAAATAAGAGCCCAACTTTTACCATTAATTTCAATTCAGTTTATTTATATAGCTCCATTTCAAAACATCATCTCAAGGCACTTTAGAGTACACTACATCATACAGTCAAATTGAATCAAAGTCTTCTGTTTAAGGAAAACTAGTTGATTGCATCGACTCATTGACTCAAAGGCAATCCCTCACACTAAGCATGCTTGTAGTGACAGTGGAGAGGAAAAACTCCCTTTTAACAGGAAGAAATCTCCATCAGAACCAGGCTAAAAGTGAGCGGCCATCTGCTGAGGTCGACTGGGGTTCAAGGAGACAGAAGCAGACATACAAAAGGCAACTGTAAAAGGCGGCCCCGTCCAGGAAACACACAGCCAGGCAGACAAGCTCTGAACCAACTCCCATGTCAGAACTATGATATAGTGTCAAGCTCAAGGGCCCATATCATGCAGAAATCACAATATAGACATTCTGCCAGTCACATGTGTCCTGAAGCATGTCGATGAGGTTCAAAAATGAAATAAAAAGTCATTGCCTTTCCTCATACCTCTTAGCTAATGTGTGTCCGAAATGGTCAATTTTAAAAGCAATCCCCTTATGACATCACAAGAAGATTGCTTTTCAAATAAGCTTGCCAGAGCGATCTGTAACCACATATCCGTCAAGCTACAGCCTTCATCTTATATATTATTCCTTGCTCCTAGACTATCTTAATGGATTCTGACAGTTTTCATGGTTGCAGGTTTTGGGGGTGTGGCCTTTGACAGGGGCGTAGCCTTTGTTAGGACAAAAAAAAGCCAAAACATCTTATTCAGGGGAGGGCTGAATGGGGATGTTTTTGGTAAAGGCCAAATCTGAGATGATTTCCTGCACAAATAATAAAAAAAAAAACTTGCTGTAGGGACCTCATTTTTAATATGATATAATATTTTCAAATGTAGCATATAATTGGATCTTTAAAGCACACACCTCAATAGATGGGGTTTATGTTAATTCTTGCACTTATTTCACAGCATAAAGTAATATTTGGCAGCCAATCAATACTGCTTCAGGTCATAGACTTTACTCTGACCAATAATTTTGTCGTTTTTAATACTGGGAAATACCATCAGTAAAATTATTACTTTTTGTATAATTTTTCTATAGTCATTTTGGCTACTGTTCAACAATTATATTGGCACAGCTGATTACAAGAGCTTATCCTCTTGAATCAACCTTGCAGCAGATAAAAATCCCTGTTATTCTAATCCAAAGCTGCAAATTACCAATGAAAAAAGTTCTTGGGACTATTTTGTGGCTGAAGATATTTACTGCTGATGTGGGATATAAATAATGTTTATGTGTAGCAATGGTCTAGTCAAAGTCAAGATTTAACTCCTCAAACTTTCTGGCAAGACTTGAGAATTGAGTCACTCTGCCTTCATCTTTGTTAAGCTATATAGTTACCTGGTATATATATATGCTAAGGTATATATAGCTTCAGTCACTGCAGTGTGTGATGTTAGAGTATTGCTTTATTGCTTTTTGAACTCGATATGAAGAACTTTTCTGCCATAGTTTTGTATGTATAAACTGCAAAGCCTGTGTTGAATAGCCTCAGTGGGTAGAATAGTCATCTTGCAATCTGCCATATGTGCCCACAAGCAAAGTAAGACTAAAAAATGTTTAACATAATTTCAGACCATTTGATCAGATGGACTGATGCTTATTGATCACATTAATGTATTGATTTTATGTTGTTTAACTCTTCATTTAGATACTCTTTGCTCATTACTACTCCACAGATCTTTTCATAGCAGACTGTTTTGGCTGAGCAAGTTTACCTCAAAAGCCAGTCGGATCATGCTTTCCTTTTTTGGAGATGCAGTGCTTAATGCTGGCCGGCTACTGTCATGATTTCCTTCAAATTGGATTTGTCACCCAGGGGAACTTCCAATGTGAGTTAATTGTTAACTGTACTGGATGCCCGAAGCTAGTTCCATCTAGGTTTCACATGACATGATAACAGCCAAGAGTCTCTGGGGTAGGACTCGGGTGTGGTCGATGCAAACATTTAAAGTGAAGCTAATTATCCAGGTAAGGTCTAAGAATTGCATCAAGGAATTCATGACATTTCCACTCACCTGCCTGAGGTAGACTAAAACTTTTGAAATTCCTTTTATTTTTAACAAGAATTGCTCTGCTAAATAAATACTGTTTATTTCGATCAATTTAAGTCACTTTATGCCTCACTAAAATCATATGGCACACTGTAAGAGGACAGTCTCTTTCTATTTAAGCTATAACACATGAGGCTGCCTGTCAGCTTGGAAAACAACCCACAACCACAGCCTCAAACCCAGCCAAGCTGGGAAACAAAGGGCCTTGGTCAGAAAGATAACCATCAATTAATATTCATTTTCTGAAGCAGACCCAGAAATCTCTCAAGTTTGAAATCAAATTAAATGATGTGAAACAGGGAGATCAATCTATAAGCGGCTTGATGCCTCCTATATGTAAACAACTCAATTATTTAATTATTTTTTTTCCCAAGGAAGATAATGGCATGAAAAGTAGATTTATCTTAACTGATTAATTCAGAGTGGTCCTATTTCTATCTGTGTCCGGATATGCATGTGGAACGCTAAGTCTGAAGAAAATTATCCAAAACTCAAAAAGTATGAAAAAATGTACTTTTCTGTAAAATGTGACAGGAAAGGGAAAAGGAAGAAAGAGAGTGACTACATATCTTAACTTCCCTCTAATTTTGGCCTGAATGGCAGCCAAAGAAACAGCAAGAGTAGCTCGGCGGCGTGTGTGTGTGAGGTTGGAAAAAAATAAAGGGGGGGGTAGGAAAAGTAGGACCCTCTGTGTGGTCCTCTTTGAGAGCTTGTTCTGTTTAACTCTTGCTAAAGTGTTTTAAAAGTGTCACAAGCGCATTAGAGCAGCAGGTCACGCCTTTGCTTGGGTAGCCTCTGACCCCTGAGCCCCTGCAGCAGATCCAGTTGAGGGTGTGCTCACTTTCGAGGTCGGCCCTGCTGTTCAGGCAGGGAGCTACCCTGGCGGGTTGGGGGGGTGGAAATGGGGCAGATGAAGGAGGCAGCCTGTAATGATCTCCTCATGGATGTTTAATGACTCCCCCCCTCCCGTTAGTGTTGGTGTTCACACTGGGGGAACACTGAATTATTCAGCAAGCTAAAACTGTGATCACACACACAGACATCCCCACACATGTGTATCCCACTCTCTCTCTCTCTCACACACACACACACACCCTCTATCATTCGCTATATCCAACTTTAAGACTATTGTCTTATTCATTTGGAGCTCTCTGTTTTCATAACACCTGCACTGTTTTTTTCTGAGAACTCTCGATAAGTCTAGTTGCTTATTTTGCAAGTTACAATCACAAGGTATGCATGTTTGAAGACATGACATCCTTTGATGACAAGTGTAGATGCCTTGCACAAAAGCTGAAGATTGGTGCTTATCTGTGCACCGTGTTTGGCAAGTATCATCCAGATCAGCTGCTCACATGTTTCTCCAGAACTTGAGTTTCTGTGCTGCTTTTTTTTTTTTTTTTGAACATCTTGTCCGTATTCCTTGTTATCTCCCTATAAATCAGATACAGTGTGTCGCAAACATCTTACTCATCAAGTGTTTAAGAATTTTCACAGTGTTGTGTTCTCATCTGAATGTCTGCGGTTTTTATTTTTCACAGAGCTTTTTTGTCAGTGTCTCCAAACTGACCATGCCACCTAGTGGTAACTTAGCCACAGGTCTTTATAAGCTCTATGCTTGTACAAACAAACAAAAACCCTGCAGCTGGATAGATGATTAAATCAAATGAAGTCTACTGCCTGTGTGATCAGTCCTGTGGCGACCTCTTTGCTTCCCCCCATTCTCTTTGGAGCCCAGGGTGTTTATTTTTGGACATAAAAATGTGATAAAGCAGACTCAGTCCTTGTCGTCAATGCTTTACAAGCAAAGAGTTTACTGCTACGTCAGACTTTGCCGTAACAGCAGCCTTTAAGCTGCTTGAGCTAATTGCATGCAGTGACTACATGTCTTCTGATTGGCATAACTTAGAGCTTAGACCTCTAATAAGCAGGCCACAGCCGCCTCTAAGGGCTTCTTTCAAGTTCTTTCACTTAATAAAAATCAGCACAAAACAAATGAACAAGACGACTAATAATTAGTCTTTTTCATGCCTAACAAAACCATGTTGAGCTGTTTAAAAGTTAGTAATCACCCCTACTTGTATTTATGCATTGCTGTGGACAACCAGACTTGTTGAATATTTTTTTACACCATCAAGCATAAGATTAAAACCATCTGCATGATAATGTGATGCATCCCACCCCATTATGGCATTTGCTCCACCGTCCTGACGTATCTGTGAAAATAAGATTAGGTGACAATTTTGGCAAGTCCTCTTAGGCCTGTTGAATGCAAAATGGAGCCTTAATGATTAGAGCTGTTTATCCAGCACATCGTGCTAATGTATAATTGGATTACAATCTAGGGAATTTGCAGCCGCCCACCTCAATCTTGTTAAAGTCTTCTTTGAATAAGCTTTTCTCCTTTGTTGCAGTGCCTGTTAACGCATTAAATGATGTACATGGTCTGGAGTAATCCTTAAGTATTTCTCATAGTAATATGTATCCTCTTGCATGATTGACCTTATTGAAGAAAAATCGTGCAGACTCAGACCCCATCCACATGAAAAAAATCCAATGAAAACCTTTTTTCATGTCTATAAACACATCTAGATGACAATTTTTTGATTATGATCTATGTGCGTAGGACACCAGTAAAAACATGAAACTATTTTCCTTGCCATCCTGCGAGTTTCTGCTGTATTGTTTTAAAACTCACCATATGCATGCCTAAAGAGGTGCTATCTCTCCCTTCAGCTTTTGCACACTCCACAGTAAGAACAATATTGTCAGTAGGAAAAGAACTCCAGAATGCTTTGCTGAATCCACATGGCCTTTCAGGCAATTTCAGGCATGCTAGTCAATTAGGGACTACAGCCTCTGAAAAAAGAACAACAAAAAATGTAAATTACATAAACGTAGCAAACAGCTAAAGATCTCCATTATAAACCCAAAACATGTAAAGATGTGTTCATTTGCATGTTGTACTGAGAACACATTAAGCAATGATGTATTTTTGTTAAATTCAATGAGGTGGGATGTCCCTACACGTCCTGTCATGCAAAGGATCGTGGGAATCCATGTAAGTCAGATACTACCTTCAGAAGGTCCCTAGAATAAATTACCTGTTAATAAAAGCAACCTGCTTCCTTTTCATACCCATTTCCTTAATTACTGTTTGGGGAGTGGTGACCTAGATTTCTGTGGCTGTGAGTACAAAACCCACTGCCACTTTGGGTCTCTGACCAAGACTTTTGCTCCCTGGATGCTGCATATTGGCGGCCCACTGCTTCCCAGAGGGGTGAGAGTTAATTCTCCATTGTGAGATCACTTAAGTTGTATTTATTATTTCTTTTTATTTTACCAGCACTTTTTGGATAGCACTTATGGTGACTTTTTTCTTCTTTGCATCAAGAGTCCTTACGGTTTTACAGTATTCAGATGGACATATATACGGCGAATGTGAAAAGGTTTTGTCATAAAATTTGATTCAGTATGTACAGAACAATGGAGGATGATATTTTTGTAACATCACACCCTGGAACCTGTTTCTAAATCATGAAGCGTTCATAGAAAACCTGCAATAGTGGTCGAAAGAAACCAAAGGCTCACAAAAAAGAAATTTGATCAATCAAGTATTTCTATGGTGTGATGTAAGACGTGATGCACTAGAGTGTGAAGCATCTGCCATGTTTTCAAAATGTGTCATGATTTTAGTTTGATTAAAATGTCTGAAGGCAGAACATTGATTTTAATGATTTATTAAAGTGAATGGGATGGCACTGACTATAAGATAGTGAGACTGGTTAGAAACTGGCTAGTGAGGAATGTGATGATCTGAGTTTAATCTGTTTGGGTTATGGTCTGCGGAGGAAGAGGAGTCTGTACAAAGAACTGTGGGTAGAAGATGGTGAGGTTGGTTGTGCTTGTTTTATCTCTAGGTTCTAGAAGAAAATAAATGAGGCAGAACAGAGAGAAAGGTGGATCCACAGCAGCTTGAAGAGGTAAGTGTTTACAGGTGAGATGATTAACAGTTCCAGGCGTAGGAAGAAGACCTGCAGCAACAGAGCTTGGAAATCTGCAGGACTAGAAACTGAGTTTGCCACAAATATCTGGAGGTTTGACCAGAAAAAAAAAATCTAGTAAAGAAGAAACAAGGAGATTTAGATTCTCATAGGTAGGTGCAATCAACAAAACCCCCACAGAGGTTTCAGGCCTACACAGGTTGAGCTGAGACTCTGACCCTTGCCTCTGCTCCCTGCTGCACTATATACTCCACGGATATGCAGCACCTGAGGAGTTACAGCCAGCTCTTCAGTTTTCAGCAAGTCACACCCTGCAGGAGACAGGTGAGAGAAACAACACACAACCAACAAAGTCACAATGCAAAAAGATTTCTTGACATGATACAGTAAATGGAGCAAACAGACATTTTAATTCAATTAGCCGACACATTCGAAAGCTACATACTATATATGCAGCTGTGTGGAAATATTTTACAATGAAAACACTACAAAGCAAGACTGCTTCATGCAAATTTTCAAAGTCATTATTAGCTAAGGAGCAGAAAGACAAAAAGCAGCAGCAAAAAGGAATCACATCTGGAGTCATTTTATAATCAAGGTAAACTACTTCCATCAGACAATGTAAAAATATCAATGATTACTATGGATGTTTATGCATTAGGCACTTTGTTTTAACATCTGAACACCTTGACTTGCCTCTGAACGTGTATATTTGATTTGTTGTGATGACACAAAGCATTTTTCCCAGATTGAATTAATACAGTCAACCTTAATTCTTACTGTTGTATATTTGTTTTCAGGTTTTTTTCTCTGATTCTGACTCCTAACTGTATACTTCTTTCCAGCTGACTTTTGTAATAAGCATTTGCACATTCTGACATATTGTACTTCCCTGTAAGAGAGGAGTTTATTACAGTCCGTTAAAAATATGCAACAATGATGATAGTGCGTTAGTCTGGTTTCAGATAACTGTTGGGATAAGCAGTAATCCAAATTCAGGCATCCAGATGGGATCAGAGCTTGAACAATGTTGTTCGTTGCATCTCTTGCAGAAAGTCTTGTTGAAAAAAAAGTCAAAAAATTTGGATGCTTGTCATTTTAGTGTATTCACAGTTTCAATAATTTCTTATCTATTTGGGCATCCTCTAAAAGTGCTATATTACTGCATGTTAAATATTGCCTCAGTTAATGACAACTTTAACTGGATATTTAAAGTTTTTATTGTTATCTGCTCGGCAGCAACAGTCATAGAACACAGAGCAGACAACCAAATTCTCACAAATCTTGGCACTGATGATGGACTGGATTACTAATTTATTTCACCTGCTTAGCTCAGCCCATTTTCTCATTGCCATTCATCTTGTCTACATGCTCCAGCTTTTATTTTTCCTGCCTGCTTCCAGTCATCAGGCTAAATTATTCTTGAGCCAGTGGGGAGAGTGTTTCGACATTACCTGGTCCTGAACTTTTCTGCCTCTCAACCACTGAGCCTGCCTGTTCCTGTCTGATCTGTTTGCCTGACCTGCCTTTGGACTCCTGCTGGATTTTGCCTGTCTGCTGAACATGGAGCTGTTTGGACCTTTTGGAACCTCTTAGGACTTCTGATCTCCTGGTTCTAAATCCTGAGCATGTCCTTGATGCCCGCTTAGCCCTCTTCACCTCCCCGGATCTGGTCTTCTTCTTCTTCCCTGTGGCTGCAGTGTCTGGACACTCTGGGAGGTTCCCCTGCATCTTGTTGGCAGCTCACAGGCTGGATTCTACCTCCTTCTCTGGGCACGGACTGAACTATTAAACCAGAGGTTCCTGCCTTGGACACCCTAGCCCAGCCAATGTAGATCAGTTTTTTTTTTAACCCTCCTGTTATGTTATGGGTCAAATTGACCCGTTTTAAAGTTTGAAGATCTAGGAAAAATAGTTAAAAATATTTTTTCAGTATGAAACTTCTTCTGCTTGCCTTAAATCGTGTAATCAACTTATAATATGAAAATGGTTCATCTCACATATTTGCAACCACCCCCTGCATGTTTATATCACATAGATACTGTTCGGGTCAATTTGACCCAGCAGTTAAACTGGAGGTAAAAGGGTGTCAGAAATGTCAGACTATTTCTTTCTTTNGTCACCATAGTAAAGAAATCATGGTTCTCTTGTTTATAGGTTGCTGCTGAGGGGAAAAGAAAGAGGAGGAGGTGCCAGGTCTGCAGGCCATCTGATGACGTCAAGACAAGCATGACCTGCGTGAAATGTGCAAAATTCATTTGCACAAAGCACAGTGTGATGACATGTCACTCGTGTGCTGTGTAGATGTACAGACAGACAGACACACACACACGCACATACACCCTTCATATTGCAATTGCTTGTTTCTTGTATTGTTGTATTGCGATTTTGTTCGTTTCTGGTTCACAAACAGTGCATGTATGAAAAGCTAAATTTAAATGTTAAGTTTCAATGTTGTGTAAAACTATTGTGTTTTATATGTTGGTCTTTCAAAAGTAATAAAGTGGTGAAACATTAAAAAAAGTTTGAACATGCAGTTTTAAAAAAAAAAAAACGAGTGAATTATCATATTTGAATCATTACCTGTTAGAGGTAAGGAACACCATTGCACTAAATATTGATGGAATAGTTAGTAATGGAGTTAGTAATGAAATTTTAACAATGCTTGTTAGGATTTTTTTGGTTTCAGACATCTTTTGGATATTTAAAAATGCACCGGGTCAAACTGACCCGGGAACAGCATTGCTGTTCCTAACAAATGAACATAACAGGAGGGTTAATAAATGCTTTTGATAAATCTGTAGGTCTACCATGAATATTGAGTCCCCTGTTCAGAACCGTGACATCAGAACCTACTTATAAGTATGCAACTGGTTCTTGGATCCAGAATCTCCATAGTTGCTTTGACCTTCTATTACAGCACCCAACAAAAATACTTTCTAGTAAGTCTGAGATGTGTGATCCATAAATGTATGGGAACATTTAATAACGTTTAATCTCCATTTTGGGTAAAGGAATTTTTAAATACCCTCAAAAAGCCAAAGAGCTTTTTACCAAGATGTTTTAAATGATGGAAGGAAAGTGTGATCCTTGAATCCAAAAAAAAAGGGAAAAATGAAACCATTTTGCACATAAATAAGTATAAGTATTGCATTAAAACTAACTTCATATTTGAGAGTGTAAAAGCTGAACCCAGTGTCCTGTATCAGCAGCAGGAGGTACGTATTACACCATAAGCTCTGATTGAACATGTCACTGATGGCTGATGGAGGGTCCCTGGGTAGTAAATGACCCATCGCCTCGTAGGACGGGCTTCATCTGTCTCGCTCTCACTCTGCAGCCTCTCCTCCAGCCCCTTAAGAGGCAGTTTTCACTGCGGACCCAGGGGTCAGCTGGAAAACATACACTCATAAACAGCATCTATTATTCATGTCTTCAGCCCTGTAATCCACTCACATCACGCAGCGGCTACAGCAGTTGTCCAGCCACTTTGTTCGCTGACAAACAGATTGGATTTGTCCAGCGGCAACGTCTACGTTTAATTTGATATAAGGCCGCCAACTGTAGTTATCGTGGTGATAAACACATCTGGGTTGCATCTGTGATGAACAGTCGGCAGCCGTACACACTTGACAGCAGCCGCGTTTCTGTAAAGTTAATGATGATCACTTACTGTAAATACACTGTTTGTACTGTTGCCTTTTTCTAATCAACTGGCTCAAAACATTGGGCACAAAAATGAGTCATTTGAGTATTATGAAGTCCTTTGTTGATGCCTAAAAGGGCCAATTAGGACTTTTCCAGCACAGGGGTTGTCTCATTTTCACGATGTTAGCTGTCGTGTGTGAGAGTGGGCCCAGCTTGGCCCAGATTTGACCGTGTCTTAGTGTACTAATCCATTAGTGTCCCCAAAGGCCTCGTGATTACACACATTGCTAATACACACATTGGCGCTTTTCTTCCGAGACTTTTCACTGATGGTATCAGAGGCCACTTGGGGGGTTTCGGTGTGTAGCTGTGACTGTCGGAGGTGGGGGTAGATGGAGATTTGTGCCCGTATTTGGGGTCTGGCAGCTCATAATGCTTTCATTTATCTTAGAAGTGGAGTGATGCTTGTCTCCTCACCCACCCCCAAAAGCTCCCGCAAAAACCGCCTGTAATCCTGCATTTTCCTACCAGCCTTTACAACAGCAGTAAGTGGCCCAACCTCTAATGATTTTAATCATCTGCAATCAGGCCCAAGAGTCTGACTCTCTGTACCAAGGACAGAGAGAAATGAGGGGAGTGGGTTTTCACTGGTGGCGGTGGAAAGGTGGCCATGGAGCAGGGTAGAATCACTGCACAATTACCTCCAGAGCTATGGGGGAACATGACTCCAAACTCGGAGACAGAGAGGAGAAATCAGAGCGCCGCTCTGGCTTAAGCGGCTGATCAGTCAACTGCGTGTTTGGTTATGTGTAACAGGAGAAATGCAAGTCCTCATCATGTAATTTGACAGTCAGTTTCCCACTCATCACAGTGGCAATGTGCTGTAACCGTACCCGGGATGATTTTAGTCTTTAACTTTGGGTAATGGTTCATTAAGCAACATAGTTGAAGGAGATTGAGAGAAAGGGGACATTGATGATGCTGTACAACTAATTAAAGTCTCGAGACATTGTTTTTTATGTTTTCCAAGGAGTCATACTGTGTTGTAATGCTGTCTGCAATCCTCTTGGTTAATATTTCTTCAATGTTTTTAGGGACTTTCTAGGTTTTTCTTAAGACTTTTGATTTTGAGGCAGTTTAAAAGTCAACCTATATTAAATTATATCCTTTGATTTTTTTTTTTTTTTTTACCAGGAGTCTCTGAGTAAACCATGTTATTCTCATTCCTCTACACCTGTTCATTTATCTTTTTTTTTAAGGATCAGAGATCAGGTCACAGAGGTAATGGAAGGGAATCCAGAACTTTTCACCTATTCAGCACATTTTGAAAGGGCTACCCTGCTGAAAGGGAACATAAAAAGAACTTTACTGACCCCAAAAGGAAATTAAATGTTGTAGTAACTCATAGGATTTTTTTAAGGAGTTGCTGTGCTTGTTTATAAGACTTGGATTGGATAGAATCCTTTAGTAGTAGTCTGTCTGGCCCAGTCTGGGGACGCCTTTGTCTGAAGACACTCCTTTTTAATCTTCTGAAGAGGATGCTCACTGTTGTCCAAAATCTTCTTCACTTTATGAAGAAGTCCTCTTTGTGAAATAGTTTTCAGAGGTTCTAGAGGAGTTCCTTAACAGAGCTGGCCTTTTTTATTAGCTTGTTGAACTTTTTTAAAGTTATTTGCTCTGATGCTTTCATCTCAGCAGATGATGGATGAAGAGATTACACTCTCCACAACAGACTTGGAGAGGATCAGCATTATCTTCCTGCAAACACTGAAGGACCAAAGCTTCCTTAAAAACTCCAGTCTTCTCGGTCCCTTCTTGCAGACAGCTTCACAGTTGCGCCTCAAGTCGAACTTTTTTCCAGGTGAACACAAAGGTATTAATACTCCTATGACGGTAACAGGAATTTAACTTATTCCTGTTTCTTTTGAAAACTATAGTTATCTCCCATGTTTTGTTCACACTCAGTATCAGATGATTGTTTCAACTCTTCGTTTCTATCTCTGATATGAGATAAGTTGAAGCTAAGAAAGAAAATCCTGATAGACAACCTTTTTAATGGCTAAGAAAAAAAAAAGACTTGAGATTAAAGAAGAGGTTCGTCTTCCACTGGTCAGCAATCTATAATGAAATGATTTAGTTTTATACACAGTATTAGAAAGGCCCATTCAAAGTCCAGACCTGAATCCAACTGACAATGTCATTAGATCCAAAATTTGCATCCTTCTTATCATTCAGGTGGATGCAATGAAGAGTTGGGCTAAATTTGAGTTTCTAGGGAGGTTCAAGTCTAATTCAATTAAATTTTCAATTCAATTCAGTTTATTTATATAGCGCCAATTCACAACACATGTCATCTCAAGGCACTTTACAGTTCACCAGATCATAAAGTCAAATTGATTCAAAGTTTTCTGTCCAAGGATAAACCAGTTGATTGTGTCAACTCATTGACTCGAAGGTAATCCCTTACACTAAGTATGCTTGTAGTGACAGTGGAGAGGAAGAACTCCCTTTTAAAAGGAAGAAACCTCCAGCAGAACCAGCCTCAGTGACAGCGGCCATCTGGTGAGGACAACTGGGGTTCAGCGAGACAGAAGCAGAGATACAAAAACTGTAAAAGGCACCCCCGTCCAGGAAACACACAGTCAGGCAGACGAGCTTCGAGCCAGCTCCCATGTCAGAGGATGAAGAGAGCACATCCATCCAGTCACAATCAGAGACAAAGGACTGCACTGGAAAACAGGACGATCTCAAATGTCTATAAACAAAGGTGTTGATGGCAGCAGCACAGCTGATATTTCTCTCCAGGATCGAGTCACAGGCGAACAGGAACAGATGAAGCAAAGCTACTATGAGAAAAAGCATAACTTTAGAGATTTACACTAACAGATTTTGCAGAGTGGGAGAATAGAGATAGAATTATGAAAAAGGGGTCCCTATGTCCTCCAGCAGTCTAAGCCTATAGCAGCATAACTATAGAGATAGCTCAGGATAACCTGAGCAACTCTAACTATAAGCTTTATCAAAAAAGAAAGTTTTAAGACTGATAACTAAAAGATCTGCCTCCCATTCTACTTTTAGAAATTCTAGGAACCACTAGTAAACCTGCAGATTGAGAGTGAACCATGTGAGCTCTGTTAGGAACATAGGGAACAATCATATCTCTGATATAATACTCTCGCAGATGCATAACCTAAAAGACGCGTGTTTAGAAACTATTGACTTGGGACATTTAATTCAAGTTACATGCAGGGGATCTTCTGAGCAAACATAGTTGATTCTTTTTGATTTTCATTTTTTTGGGGGGGCCTGAAGACCCCCTGTCTTCCTTTTGTTTAGTAAAAAAAAATGTATAATACTGATATTTAGAGAGTTATATCTTGGTTTTTATTTATGTTTATTTTTTTTATTATCTATATTATATTTATTTTATTTTATAACATTTAGTGCTAAAAAATTTTTTATTGGCCGCATAAAATTCCAATAAAATGTGCTGAAATGTGTCGATGTGAATTAAAAACCATTTATGTAATGTGAATACTGGTGCAAAACGGTGTGGAAATACATTTTTGAATTCTATGTGGAATAGACGAGTTGGAATAAACCAGTAGGGTACTTATGGTACAAGCTGTTGTCGCTGTAAAGGGGGACTGACCCCATAATAAATGCTATGTATTTGAATACAGTGAGACTGTGGACCTTTTCATAAGGGAACTGTGTCTTGTGGCCATCACTGGATGAGCCTCCATATTAACAACACAGAAAAGTTGTTTGTGCAGGGAGGGAGTCTAAGAGGTGGGGGCACTCTGAGCAGGGCTCTGCCAAAGCTGCATGAAGCAGGACCACCCAAGGTGGCGTCACAAGCTTGGCAGGGGTTCAGGGAAGTCAGTTGGCGGGCCGGCAGGCAGCCTGTGCCCGGGGCCCAGGCACTCTGAGGAACTGCCAGAGTGGATGGAGATATTCAGCTCTGCCCAAAAAGGCCACTTCAGCCTCCCACAGCATAACACAGCAGAGCCACAGTGATAGGGAATATATATGCGTGTCCGTCCGTGTAGGTCTGGGAGAGCAAGGGAAAGACGAGGAAGATATTTTTAGGGATTGGTTTCCTATGATTTAAAAAAAAAAAAAAAAAAAAAAAAACTTTCCCATATGGAAATGATGAGGTTGAACCAGAAAATGTTTATTCATGAGAAACCCAAACATCAGCAGCATCTATCTTAAGATGTCCCAGTATAGTTCACAGCACAGTACGCTGCTTTTTTGCTCCATCGAACCACTGTTCTCATATAAGCGCCGCAAATGTGAGGCAGTTCATCTCTGCTGGATGCAAACAAAAGCTTTTTCCCTATCTTTATCTCCTCCAGTGGGGCCCATCATTTCATCGTAGCACTTACAGCTTATAAACTCCTTGACAAATCACATTAAAATTTAGCTTCTCTCAGCAGTTTACTGCCTTGATGTGAAGGTATCGTTTATCACCCTGTAATTCACTTTACCCGGTAAATTCAGTTTGGCAGGTCTGTTGGGTCCGTCTGTAGAAAAGGAATAAAACGAGGAGAGGGGATAATGTTTGAAGTTTAACCACCTTGAATGGAGTTTTATAAAATCAGACAAGACAATGTCAGATCCACAATGTGTTTAGAGTTTCCTTAAAACACTGCGAGCTGCAAACAAACAGTAATTGTAAAAAAAACAATGTCTGGTACTCCTCTCTTCCTCCATCTCTCCAGTGAGAGCACCAGTGAGCCTAAAACGCCCGGACGGCTTCCAGTTCAAGCTTGCTGATAAAAAAAAAAAAAAAAGTGGAATATATACTGTCAAACTTTTATTGCATTAAAAAAAAGAAGGGGAAGGGTTTGTTATCTGTAAAGAGTTTCGCTTCCTTTATTGGGTTTGAATCCTTTCTTCAATCGGAGGACTTTACTCCTGTTATTTTTTTATCACTCCCTCAGGTTCTTTTTACTCTTACTAAGGTATTATTATCTATCATTAATGTGGTGCACTTTCAGTGTTTTCACTGACAGACGAGACTCTAATTTAAATAGTTTTATGCGGTAGGCTTGTATTTATTCAACATTATTTTTAGTCATGCTCCTCTGACAACATCA
>NW_015151076.1:187712-201048 GCF_000732505.1 Cyprinodon variegatus | reverse complement strand
GGTATCGGTGCCCTATTTGTTGGTACTCGCCGATACTGATATGACCATTTTATTGCTGGACTGAGACCCCACCCGATACTTGTATAGATATCGGTGCAACACTAGTTTTATGATTATGAATTTTAGTCAAATTAACACTGGAAGACTCACCTAAGCATCACCTGCATTCAATGACCTCATCATGCGCCTCTGCTCTGGCGAATCACCGCCAAGTCGTCATTCCCCTTCAGCCAACCATTCTGTAAGTATTTTATTGTAAGTATAACAGTAAAATATAAAAAGCCCTCATGCTACTGTTATTAAAGCCTGCCTAGAAAAATTAGTCTCAAGCTTGGACTGAAATATGTCTCGGTATGGTAAAGGTCCAGAAGAAGAATCACGATTATTTCTCATAATTGTGACTGATATGACTCTTGTTTTTTTGTGAAGTGCTTTAATTTGATTCAATTCAGTTTTTTTATTTTACGCCAATTCACAACCGGCATCTCAAGGCAGTTTACAATTCAACCAGATCGTATAGTCAAATTGATTTGAAGTTTTCTATCTAAGAAAAACCAGTTGATTGCATTGAATCCTTGACTCGAAGGGAAATCCCTCACACCAAGCATGTTTGTAGTGAGAGTGGAGAAGAAAACTCCCTTTTAACAGGAAGAAACCTCCAGCAGAAGCAGGCTCGGTGTAAGCAGCCATCAGCTGAGGCCGACAGCGGTTCAAGGAGACTGAAGCAGAGATACAAAATGCAACTCTCAACCAGCCCCATCCATAAAACACAGAGCCTGCCAGACTAGCTCCGAGCCAGCTCCCATGTCAGAGGACAAAGAGAGCACATCCAGTCAGTCACAGTCAGAGAAACAGGACTACACTGAAAAATAGGCCAAGCTCAAACATCTATAAACAAAGGTGCTGATGGCAGCAGCACAGCAGAGTGGGAGAATAGAGATAGAATTATGAAAAAGGGATCCCTCTGTCCTCCAGTCCAGCAGTCTAAGCCTATAGCAGCATAACTATCATAATTACATGAATCTTTAATTTTTTAATTTAAGACGTTGCAGCTGCCCTTCTTTATTATTATGTGGTAGGATTACTGTTCAGACTTTATGACTTGGATTAAACATGCTTGATATCTTTCAACAGATGTCTCACAACATTTCTAAAAACCCCTTCTATCTAGAATCATGTTTGCTCCCCTCAAACCTTTACAGTCCTTTCTGCAAATTATCTTTGAGGCTGAGAGCAGGGCTTTGTGATTAACAGCTCCAAAATATTTACCCTTTTGTTTCACCAAAACATCCTAATATCCAGAGCACAGAACCTGCTGACTAGACTTCGCCGCAGTGTTTGTACTTGCATGCAGTGGCTGGTCATAAGATTTTACCCACTAATGAACCAAACTCTTTAGCATCAACTTTTTTTATAGCATTGATTTTTATATTTTTCACACTGTTGCTCCATGCAGCAGCAAGTTTAAATTGTGCCTTGAAATGCGCAAATAGATTTCCTTTTATTCAACGAAAATTCAGTGGTTTAACCCGTCCAAACCAAGCAAAGATATGACCTTATCACCTAAACTTTCTGGAATTGTTTAAACATTTTACTTAAAAGAAAAAGTAATAAAATGTTTATTTTTCTCAGTTTATTTTTCTCAGTTCAATATTCTGTTTTTTTGCAAATGTTACATATAACTGCTAAAATATAAAGGTATAGGTTAATCATGCAGGAATCATGTTTTCTTAAGGTATATGTAAATAGTATAGAATAATATTCCAGGTAGACGTAATGCTTGTAAGAAATGTACAGTCTGTAATTCCATTGCAAAGAAAAACAAAAATACAAATTATCTATGGATAAAATTTGTTTTATGAATATTTAATTAAAAAAAACTTAAAAATTCAATCAAAATATTCAATAAAATTTCAAATTTTATTTTAGATTTGAATTCAAATTAACTAATGGCATTCACTTTAATTTAAAAGCAAAATAGCCTTTTTATTAAAACCAAATTGAAGCTTGAAATCAAACACTAGATTAATTTTAAATAGCTAGCTGCAGTATGCAGCAATCACATCTTTCACTGAGCAAGAAAACAGTACAAAATCCTATAAAGACTCACACTTTAAAGTGTTTGTGGTGCCCCCTGGACAGCGAGCCATATTGCCTATATAAAAAAGATAATCTTTTAATCATGTTTTGATTTCATTCTGAATATGAACCAAAAACTTTAATCCATGAACCAAAAGTATGCAAGTAAAAACAAGGCAGTTTCTTGCATTGTTAGGAATGTCTAGTCTAAACTTCCCCCGCTGAAAAATTGAAATGTTTACCTGAAATAATAGAAAGGTTGTGTCCATGAATCACAACAGTTTATTTAAATCCTTCGGTTGTTTTTTCTCCTAAGACTGTAAAATGAAAGTCATACATTTTGTACCATCTGCTGCACTACTGTTCTGCAGTTTCTGTTCATTTATTCTGTCTGTCAGCTGCTGGTGAGGCCCGTGATTATCGCCAGGGTTCCTTCTGCCACTCAGTGGATTACTGCGAGTGTAACACTCCTCCAAGATTTAAGCAACAACAGAACTAGAGGCAAGAACCTATATTACTCATAACACATGCTGGTTAAAACAGACCTTCCTCCCTGACCCCATTTATACAGCTGCTAGCAACAAAGACGGTAAAGATCAGCACTTTTTCTCAGAAAGAAGTCATTAAAAGACTATTTCCTGGTGTGAGTATTGGTATAAAATAGATTTTTAGATACAAAATACTGCCCCCTTTTTGTCATTAATGATTTTAGCTTCGTCATTTATTATATATATTTAAAAAAAAACACACAGCTACGTCTATTTTTCTGTTGTTCTGCTTCAGTCTGACCCCTGCAAGCTGTTTGTGTTGAGCTGAGTCGGGGTTAGGCAGGTGTCAGACACATCTCCATGGCCTGAATTTCACAAACAGATACACTTCACTTTAGTTTCAGGATGATTCACATGTAAAACTGATGGCCAATAACTCATATAAAGCATGATTTTTCTCCCTTCTCCATACATCAGCATTAATAATTTCACTAAAAGATTGACCTGTTCTTAATTTAATGATACATTTGTAAATATTTTCCTCGCCCCATAACTATCCTCTCCCCGATTCTGTCAGAGAAATCCAGAAATCATTTAGAAGCTTAAGCTACAGCAAATATCTGCCCATTTGGACCATTTTGCACTACTAGCTGTTTTATTATAAGGAATATATCTGGACAGCTTGGGGATAAAATGAAACTGCAATAGACTGAAACCTTGCAGTTATCTGAAGGGGAAGTTAATTTCTGTGTATCTTATCTTAGCTGGCGATGTAATAAAGGAGTAGACACATGTGAAAATAGTTCATAGGTTAGCAGTGCCTCCTAAAGGCGTCGGATGTGGTCATTTAAGGTGGTTGTGAAGCTGTGAAGGCGTGCAACAGGACCTCCACCCTGACACCTCTCTCCGCCCTGTACATCTCCAAGAAGCATTTTCACTAAATTCACACGCTGGCGCCCCACAAAGACACAGAGTTGACCAAGCAAATCACATCTGTTACCTCAGAAGCAAAAGAGCTGCTTTAACCGCTTGTTTGTGATAGCAGAGCCTGTATCTATTTCTGTTGTGTGCTTTTCCTGTCAAGATTCATATCCTACCTATTAATACTGAAGTCATCTATTGGAGTTTTTTTTTTTTGGTTTTAGAAGATAAAAAATTCAAATTAGACTTATTTTATTATTCTACAGTTTGCAGATAATTCAGCAACTATCTATACAGCCTACTGGGGAAAAAAAGAGGCGTTAAAGGGAAATCAAAGTGATGTCATTAGTTTGATAAGTCTTTAATTAAGCAAAATAAGTGTAGAGAAGCAAAGAATGGGTATTCTAACCATAAATTAAGAATCAATAAACTCAAATTGGCTTTTATTTAAAGGAGTAGTCATAATCGGAATTCAAACTTCTGAAAGCACTTTAAATATGAAATGATTACATATGTTCAATAAATGATAAGGGTATTAATTAAGAGTAATTTCATTTGAATGTGCTTTATGGAGGCATCCCTGTTGGTCAAAGAACACTTCTGCCACCTACTGGTTTGTGACCTCACGGTGCGGTATCGGCTGTTGATCAAGTCCCAGTGCTGTATCTGGTGTTTGTCACAACGCGCTATTATCCAAGTCATCTTGAAAACATTCTTCTTCCAAATATTGGCTACATTTTATGTGTTTTGTTTCTGGCCAAAAGTTCGATGGCAAATCACACTGGTCCCAGACTCAGTAATTGCAACGAAATTTTTTAATTTTTTTTTTTTACTGATTAAAGCTAAATTCATTAAATCACAGCAAACATATTAGCTTTAGGTATAGATAATGATCCATTGATTATTCCTTGCTGACTGGACTTTTCCTTAAAGAGGCATTACAGAGTTTTCTAATGACACTGCCACCTGTGGCAAAAACACCGAACTGCAGCACTTTTTTTTCTTGTTCTTGTCGAGCGCTTCTTGGTATCTATGTTGAATATAATAATGTTGAATAATATAAAGAATGAGGAACAAGAAAAACGAACAAAAATACTTTTCATTATGGTTGATGTTTAAACTATATCAAATGAGGCTTCGTATATTTTCTCATGTCCAAATGCTGCAAGAAAAGAAAGCAGACTGGTCTTCAAAGTATTTTTTCGTTTTTCGCTTTTTCAAGTTGAGTTTTCTACCAAATTTCAAATATATTGTCATGATGTTGAACTATTTAGATAAACATTGCTGAAGTTGCATGTCCAATAACTTCTTCTGGTACCCATTTAGCAACCCATGTATAGCTGGTGCTGGCTGTCGAACACCCGCCCACTGAAGTAGGTTTGGCCAATAGATGCTTTACCTGCACAGAGAAGCAGCACCTTTATTCTTTTGAACTAATCTGTCAAACCTTGTGAAGGCATAATTTACTTTTAGTAAGGTCTCCCCCCTCCCCCCTACACAAACACACACACAAACATACTCGTTCTGCCAGAGTAGTGAGGACAATGTGTTGACTCCCATTAACTTCCATTGATTTTCAGTAATTTTCAACCCTTTCTATACCATAACCCTAAAACTAACCCTAAACCCTAACCCAGTTGAAACCTTAGCCGTAAACCTAACCATTAGCAAAATAGCATGTGAGGACTGGTAAAATGTCCTCACTTTGCAAAAACTGGTCCTCAATATGATGGTAAAATTGGAAAAATGGTCCTCACCCTGAGGGCTAGACAGGTACACGCACACCCAGTCACAACAAACACATGTAAAGACAGATACAGAAGCACACAAAGCAGTGTCCCCGGTTGTTCTGGAGCTCAGAGGGGAGGAGAGGAGGATTAGTTCTAATTGCTCTGTGTGGGAGCCAGTAGAGAGGCCTGGATTATTGAGGGCTTCTCCTTGATCCGCAGAGATGCTGATGGTAATGCTTCCTGCTCTTCCGCTACCAGCTGCCTGTGCCGTACACAGATTGCACACATGCCACTCCCACACAACCATGCAAGTGTTTAATTTCATGAAGACAGCAACCCTTAAGTATAGGCTATGTGTCCTGAGTCATTGGGGTTGGTGATTCACTTCTCCCAGCTTTAGCGTCTCTGCGGCCTTGTGTCAGAATTGTTTGCTGCTGTGTACGCAGGCTGCGCCCCCAGTGATGCTTTACTGCTTCAGTGGCTTTGATCTGGGAGACACGGATGAAACTTTCTCTGCCTTGGCTGGACGTTTCTTTTTTTTTTTTTTTGCAGCATAACTCTGCACACAGGCATAGGGTGTCTTGTCATCGTCTTATTCCAGCAGCATAAAGGTCAGGCAGAGGTCTGTGTACTGACCTGCATATGTGTTTAGTACTGAACTTCTCAAATGAATTTAATTTTGTCCCACATCCTCGTTCCTTCTGTGGTTGTCCTTTTTGTTCTCCTTTCAATTCTGCTATTTCTTTTAAATTGCATCTGTCAGAATTTAAAACTTATATCACGGTGAATGGTGAGATTTAGAGTCATTTATTTATTTGACAGGGACAGTGTACATTAAAAAGCATTCCTGGAAATGCAGAATTAGCCAACAAGACTATTTTTCATCTGTTGTCCTTGGACAGATCACAACACAACAGTAAGAATTTTACAGTGAAAAATACAAATATGAAAAGAAATTAAAAAAAATGCACTAACTCTTCAAATCTTGTTTGAAACTACAGAATTAATATTCACTAGACTACAGATAAAAAAAAAAAATATATATATATATATATATATATATATATATATATACGGTTTCATCAACATATAAAGACGCAGTAAACCAGAAGTAGCAGATTATATTGCCCAAATCATCTTTTGCTGGAAATTTCACACTGAAACCTGATAACTCAGCATTTCCACTTCATCTCCAGACTCCAAAACTAAATAGAAAAACAACCTTTCATTGAAAATATAATTTTAAGGTGGTATTTGGATCAGAGAACTTTAATCCTGTCCTTTTCATTAATCCATAAAAAGGTGCTTCTGATGTCTTTGGTTCAGGAGGAGATTGGCACCATGACTGCAGCAGTTATAGTCTGGCTACTTCTATGTGAGTGAAGTCCTAAAGCCAGAATCTCCTGCAAACTCTTCCTCTCATGCTTCATAGCTTAACTGTCTTTTTATTTTATCTTTTCTTTCCACTTCCATTAACATGCATAGAATGACACAAGCAGTGTCTTTTTGTAAGAAGAACTTTTTGTGGATTATGTTCTTTATAGAAAGAGCTGATAGCTGTCTAGAGAACTGTCATCACTATTAGCACAGACAACCTACCAGCTTTCATATTAGGAGGTTTTATATACCTTAATAAAGTCATTGCATAAATTTCTTTATTAAAGATTTGTTATTTCATCATAGATACTACTTTAAAGCAGTTGGAATGAGTTAAACTTACTGTGTGTAAAATAATTTTTTACTTTTTACTATTAAATTAAATTACTTAAATGCATTATGTTTCATTGCATATGTAGATTTTCTAAACGGTTTTCTCCTATCCAGCATGATGCTCCTAGCTGGACAGTTTCTTTCCGCCGGGCTTCTATGCAATTGTAACAGCCATTGTATTCAAAGCCGCAGGCCTGCCCCGCTCCCTTAACAAAATCATGTCAAAAAGCAATTAATATCTTAATACCTCCATCAGCGCCAACCACCAAGCCGCCAAAAGGCCGAACTCTTTGTTTTTTCCGCCTCGGTGTTGGCCGCCGAGCTGCTCTTGCCCAGCCCGTGGTTTCCTCGGTTTCATCTCCTTTTGCCCCGGTGGTCAGCTGTGGTTTTCCAGGGGGCACGGGGTAGGACATTGTGGGCAGAAAGGTCCTCCACCCCACCCAAGCATTAAGTACTACTCTTTAGGCCTAAGAGCTCCACTGGCCACAACCCCAGCCCCATCTAATGGGGAGGCCCACGGATAGACACCGACCAAACAGACTCATGCACTCTGCAGGCTTTCCATCCATTAGGAGGATTATGTTGACACCTTTCATCGTTGACGGGGATGTAAGCTTTTCTGCACAGAGCTGTACTATCTGCTTTTTGACTTTCATAAACAGAATTTCTTTATCTTTTTTTATTTTCTACCCTGCATATCGAGACATGTCAGATAATGATTAATTATGCCGTCGTTCTCCTCCTAAGCCAGTGGAATAAAGAAATGCTGACATTGTTTTCTGTTTGCACAGCTTACCCAAGCTTAAATTGCATAAGACACCAGGTAATGTTAACCACACAAACTCCTGTCCTATTATTAAATCCCTCTGAAGTGCTTCCCTCATCCGTCTTCAACACAATGCCTTGTAGCAGCTAGAGGTGCTTCTTATATAACTCAATAGCTCTTCAAAGGGGAAGGAAAAGATGGGTTTGGTGGTCTGAGGCCTGCCTCCACAATATTTGGTTTCTCTACATTTTCATTCATTTCTCTTGGCAGAGTCGACTAGCAACCAGTGGAAGGTCTTGGCAGAACATACAATAAAAGCTCATGATTAAAGAGACTTAAGCATCTACTGTATATAACTTGTGTCCATTAACCACCAAAAAGAGAAACTGAGCAAAAAAAAAAAGTTGTTTTTTCTGATCTGCAGTTGCCTGGACACCCATTCCTTATAATAAATACATGTGTCCTTTTCTGGGTTATTACTTTCTTTGATGCATGCACTATATGATCCACTGCTGTTCATGTACTCGCACTTTAAACACACCATCTGTCCAGTCCCAGCCAGTGGGCCCACACACCTTGGCCAGCCTGGGTGGTGGTGCCTTTGAGCACACTGTCGTGGTTTGGCTCCTGGGCCCCCCTGCCTGGCTTGCCTCCTCTGGACACTGTCAGCTTTTTAAACACCAGGCTATACTGCTTCCTTTTACCTTCAGCTATATAGCAGCTGTACAAACACATACATTAGAGCAGACCTTTATTAATGAATATGTTGGAGTGTCTGTGCTATGGCGGCTCTGATATTGTAAGAAGTCGTAACGGCGGTTGTAGTGGTGGTGGTCCTTAGTGTAGAAACGCTGACATAGGCGGACTCTTTTGGAGCAGCGTGGAGTGGGGGGGGTGGCGATTGTGCAGAACAAGCTGGACTCAGCTGAAATACAGGAAGTGGATTTTGAAGCATAAATGCGAATGCCCTGACGTGGAAGATGTTAAGTGTCTGTGAAATATTATGGTACAAGTGATTTGGCTGGAGTGCAGGCATTGTCTTTTTATAATGACAGGTTTTATGATTGCAGGGTCCGAAAGCTACATCTGCGTCAGGAAGCCGCACGTTCCATAACTCAGAATTTATTTTTGAAGCAATGACAAAGATTCGAGCAGCTCAAGCTGCTGATGGTTTAAGAAACAAGGAAGTCGTCACCATCCATCCTGTACCAAACTCTGAGAGCGGCCCGTTCTAGCAAAGATTGATTTACTATTTATCCTCTGACAGCACAGATAGGGAAGAGTCATAATTCTGTGCACCAGGGAGATTAAATTCCTGTATCGCTGTCAGCTACATTAACTGACTTCCTGGATCTCAATTCAATTAGCGCAGCTGCATTCTCTAGCATTAATAAATCAATAGTGATGGTCTGCAGATAGACAGGCTGCATACAGTATGTCAAAGATGCTGTTTTGCACACACGCATCACACACTTGTGTTAGTTTGTCTCTGCACTGTTTAATAATGACTCCCCGTTCAGCTGTTACTAGAAGAAGCAAATATATCTGAGCTGATGCACCTGCCGCAGTGAAATCAGCTCTATGAAAATAAAAGTTTCTGAGTACCACACTGTGCCTTATAAAACCATTAATCCCCATTTAAACTTTGTAAAATTAACAGCACAAACTTACATTGACTTTAATGTTGTTTAATATAATACACTAACACAAGGTAGTGGCCATAAAGCAGGTTTAATTAGGTTTTTAGGCATTTTATATATATAAAAAAAAACTTTCCTTTGGTATATTACATAAAATACCCATTATTTATCAACCTTTTCACCTGTAATGCAAATCGAGATAAAATAAGTTTGTGGGATTTCAATGCATCTTGATGCATCATATTTATATCTACATCATTTTACACACTTGTGTCTGCTGAGCAAATTAAAACACAGGAGCTTTGTGTTTTTTGCAGCTCATTAAAACCTTGACTGCATCTGCGTCAGATATGAGGGCAGCAAAGGAAGGAAGACAGACATGCAGCTAAAGTTGACCTTTCTAACATTACTTTGCATGAAGAGGTATGCTGATGCTAGAGTCTCTTCAAGCATTGGATTATTAGTATGTCTGACAGCCCTGTTGTTTTCTTCAGGGAGTAAATATGCTTTTTAAGGTTTGGGTCAACTATCTCAAGTTTAATAAAACTTTTTAGACTTTTTAGAAGAACATTAGATTTTTTCTTCCTTGTGCCATGTGTGACGTAAATAAAATCGAGGCATCTTTCCATGAACTTTATGGTTTAAAATGATGACTTTATCACCATGTTCATCACTTTCTGAGGCTGGCTATGGTTTACTGTTCTTCACTGTTTTTCCGAAGGATGCCCTCATTTCGTGGCTGCTGATTTCTCCCTGATTACCCAAACTGTGCGTCACTCTGTGAAACGCCAGAGGCTAATTTGCCCAGTCGGTCTGATGAGACGGTTGATAAGGGGCTTTGATTGGCTCTCCCTCTGAAGGAGGGAAGGATTTCATTGGGACAAAGATACCAGGAAACGTAGCGTTTGTTTCAGCAATCAGCAACCATCCTCCCTTTTTTTCTCCTTCTTTTCTACTTTAACTAAACTTATTCCAGGAGTGCCTTCAACACGGATTACACAGCTTGCCGCACACAGCCTTAATTTAAGGTGAAATTAAACCTTTTTAATTCTGTTGGATGCAGTAGTTAAAGAGGGTGGACTCCCCTTTGATGGACACAACAGGACATTTCCCCCTTATGAGGTTGATTTGGTAGTAACGGTCCAGTGAGCACATCTTTAGTCAAGTCCTCCTCTTTATGGCTGTGATGGCTCCTCAGAAAAAAAAAAAAGAAAAGAAAAAAATTATAGGCTTCCATTATCTCTAGTCAGGCAATTTTGGGAATGTAATACCGGTTGAGGATTGAAGCGCTTGCCCCCATCAGGACTGAGGCCTGATCAAACCACTCGCACGGGTAAGGGGAGTTAAAGAGAAGCATGCCCACTAGTCTGTTCATCTCCCATCAAAAGACATATGGTGCAAATTTCATCAGAAGTTAAAGGGGGAGGGTTTGAAGGGGCACGCAAGTCGTTGATGTGAAAAATAAGGCAGGGCTGTAAAAAACCAAATCAAACCGCGGTCGTCTTTCTGGGAGTGATTAAAGCCAAAGAAGAAACAGCTGCTTCATCGTCAGTAGCATCTCAATCTCCTCTTCTTGCTCTTGGCAGCCTACTAGCAGAGCAGAAACTGGAGAGTCGAATGTTTATCCCTTCAAATGCTTCACCAGCTCCCGAACTCTAAAATATCCAACAAAAGACAGCAAACAAGTTTAAGATTTTATACTTCTTCTATTTCAACTTTATTCAGCTCTTGTAAGACACTAAAGTTCATGAAGAAAACAGTATAAAGTTAATTTCTAACTCAATATATTTAGCTATTTATTTCAACTTTTTGTATATGGATTAGTGATATTAGATACATGAATTCCTTTAAAATAGAAACCTGTTCAAAAAGCAACATCTATAGATAAATAAGTATCACATGCACTAAAAGCAATGTGAGATTTCCACTGATCTCCCAAGTTTTAACATCAGTTTAAAATTTCCAAGTATGGTGATACTTCTCTGGAGGAGAAGAAACATGTTAAGCATTTTTGTTCCACTCTGAACTTACAGATGAAGCCTTTAGGGTAGTTATGTCTGTGAGCACAGGTTCTAACTGCACCGTTTTACAAATACAAAGATTTTCCTTCTGCAATAAAATAACCTGCTGCAGATGCAGGACATACAGATTTAAATACCGTTTCTATTAAAATTGGAATAGTTAAAATAAAAATAGGTGTAATTAAATGTATTTAATTAAAGCATGAACAGGGTTAATGGCTGGTTATACTTTTCGCAGCAGCTTGTCGCAGGTATGACGTAGATATTTTTGATATATGCCCAATATTGAAGTGTGGTCTGCGCTATGTTATTCCAAGCCACAATGCAAGAGGGAAATTTGTGTTCGACAATGGAGGGACATGAGGGTGAAAATAGAGTTGGAATCCAGGTGGAGAAAAGGTCTTTCCAGCTGAGCCTTATAGCCTCACAGTGATTGAATTCAGTTTTTTTACATAGCGCCAATTCACAACACATTTGAACTTTGGAACTTTACAGTTCATCTGATCATACAGTCAAATTTATTAAAAGTTTTCTACCTAAGGAAAACCCGTTGATTGCATTGACTAATTGACTCGAAGGCAATCCCTCACACTAAGCATGCTTGTAGTGACAGTGGAGAGGAAAAACTCCCTTTTAACAGGAAGAAACCTCCAGAAGAACGAGGCTCAGTGTGAGCGGCCATCTGCAGAGGCCGTCTGGGGTTCAAGGAGACAGAAGCAGGGATACAAAAGGCAACTTTAAAAGGC
Organism: Cyprinodon variegatus; assembly: GCF_000732505.1. NCBI lineage: Eukaryota > Metazoa > Chordata > Actinopteri > Cyprinodontiformes > Cyprinodontidae > Cyprinodon > Cyprinodon variegatus. The sequence continues at coordinate 188,947 of NW_015151076.1, read as the reverse complement.
GGCCCCGTCCAGGAAACACACAGCCGGGCAGACGAGCTCTGAGCCAGCTCCCATGTCAGAGGATAAAGAGAGCACATCCAGTTAGTCACAGTCAGAGAAACAGGACTTCACTGAAAAACAGGCCAAACTCCAACATCTATAAAAAAGGTGTCAATGGCAGCAGCACAGTTGATATTTCTCTCCAGGATGGAGTCACAGCCAAACAGGAACAGACAGAAGAAGCTACCATGAGAAAATGTAGAGAGTATAACGTTAGAGATTGAACTAACAGATTCTGCAGAGTGGGAGAATAGAGATAGAATGAAGCAGAATGATGAAAAAGGTGTCCAGTGATGCAACGCATCTGATCAGCGATGGGCAGGTACATTATATTGTTTGAACAATATGTATTAATAATTCATTAATTCTAAAATGCTTTGGTTCCTACAGTTTTCCTCTACCTTATTGGGATGTAAAAATAACATGAATAAAGACTGAATCGACCGTTTATGACCTGACCTAATTAATCACTTAGCCCAGTCTAAACGGCCTATAAGGGAAGTTAATGTCTTATGAATATGACATGTTCATAAAAGGGGCAGAATGATTACAATTGTCCTGCTTACATGCAAGGCTTTTAAAAACATAAAACTCCCTAAACTTTGCTAAAAGCTCTTACATTGTAATGAGGTTTCCAAACAGCAGTCTAAGAGGGAGACAGAATATCATTAAAGACCAAACATCTGATGATGTGCTTTTCAGCTTCAATGCTAACTTCCTAAAGGGGGTTATATATTATTTGAAGATCCATCCATCCATTTTCCATCACGTTTCATCCCAAGCAGGGTCGCAAGGGGTGCTGGTGTCTATCTCCAGCAGTCGACAGAGCCGTACACTCTGGACAGGTCGCCAGTCTATCAGAGGGCAACATAGAGACAACCATTTATGCACACACTCACACCTAAAGACAATTTATAGAAGCCAACAGTCATGTTTTTGGACGAGGTCAGAGTACCCAGAGAGAACCCACACATGCTCAGGGAGAACATGCAAACTCCAAGCAAAGACCCTGGGGCAGGAATTGAACCTCAAACCTTCTTACTGTAAGGCAGCAGGCTACCCACTGTGCCACTGAGCAGACCTTAATTGAAGATATAAACATAAATTTTAATGGGTCATTACGTTTTATGTGCTTGTTTTAGATATCAGGAATTTGAATGCTTGTGATTTTGTTAAATGTATGTTCTTCTTAGAGT
>NW_015151076.1:136773-187099 GCF_000732505.1 Cyprinodon variegatus | reverse complement strand
AAAAATCTACTTGAGTACAGTAACGAAGTATTTGTACTTCGTTACTTCCCATCTCTGGAAGCAAGGAAACATAGAAATCATGAAGGTTCAATCAATTAAAATGCAATACATAGGCAAAAGAACTTCCAGTTAAAACCAAGGACTTTTAAACATGTGGCTTAAAAAAAAGAAAAGATAAGCTTTACTTGTTTATCTGACACAGGGGTAGACTTAATGTTCACATTTTACTGTTTTAATTTAAAGTGGTACGAAAGAAAGGGATACAGAAAATCTGTGCTGCTAATGAAGTAAGTGTGGAAAGAACGGCAATAAATGGATGGGAAAGGAAGAGAAAGGAAGAAAGGAAAGCTCTAAAAAGTGACAGAGGTCAGGGTTAGGAGATGCAGGAGAAAAAATTATATTGGCCTGCTTCATCCCCTTGGGGATGTCAAATGGAAGAGTCCCAGTATGTCCTTAAATATTGATGTGTAGTGTGAGTTGCATGCTGCTCTAATGTTCACTAGTTGGCCCTATGAGACCTCGCCATGTACAGATACACTTCATTTCAAATTACTGCTCACCATTCAAACAAATGCTTAAATATTGTTTTATAGTATCTCTCTCCTGTGGTAATGATGATTTGAATGATGAACAAATAGCTTATATGATTCTTTCAATCTGTTTCTTTTTAATGAAAAATGCTACCAAGAAGAAACTGAAAACTTCTACTTTCATGACTCCAACCTCTTTAGGACCCTAAAAGTGATGTTGTCCTCCACAGGGGAGAGATTCAAGTTGGAGCTGAGAGGGTGTAGCGACCAAAGGGACTGTATACATTGTATACGCAAGTGTTTCTACACCATGAATCATTCAAAACTTAACAGAGCCATACTAAATCGCCTATGTCCCTTTAATCCAAGACAGTCACATTTAGCTCTTAGCAATGCTTCCACACAGCCCTGTTATGCGAACACTCCATTCCAAAGACAACAATCAATTCCATTAACCATACAGCCACAGGAGTCAGAACAGGGCACAGACCCCTGGCTTCCATCTAAAGCCACGGTCAGGCTCAAAGGTGAGGGTCAAGTTGTCTGTGACTCTTCCTGCTGTAGCTAAACCACAGAACAGAAGGTTCAACCAAAACCTTTTACTCCCCTTTCAAATGTGAGCTTCCTGTACCACAACTATAGAAAGAATCCACACTCTCACGGTTGTCCAACATTGAGGTTTCGTCATCATGGAACCAAGTAAATGCATACAGGTGTTTGGTTGCCGTACTCTTATTTGTGGGCTGTAGTGATGGGAAAAATCTTAGCACAAACAGCTGGTGCTCTAGCCAGAATGTCAGTCTGTTCAGACCATTTAGGTGAAAAAGTGGCTCTTCATTTTGGGTTCAGAACTGGTTTGAAGACAAAAGCAAACACTGCAACAGGATGGGAACTGGACATGTCCACAACACTGTACCGCGAAAACTGCATCTTTTTTATGGATGATACACAGGTTTGGTCAAGCATCTTTTGCATTTAGGCAAAGCCATGATAGTTGGCGACGAGACAAAAGGCTGCTTTACATTAAAGACTATCTTTGTATAGATGAAGGCTTATTTTTTTGTGGATGGGGCTACCAATGAGCCTTCCACACTGGCCGAAAAACCCATTTAAACTCTGGAACAAGTGGCTTTTAGTGGCGTGTCTACCTGTGTCAAACGACTTGGCATGCGACTAGTGTTAAAATCGCCTCAGCTCTGACCTGCTAATTTACACGAAACCATTGAGATCAACGTACGGACGTCAACACACCGCACCACTCGTGTCTGATCTAACAAGCCTGACTTTTGCAAGCCTTGATTGTAGTCCTATAAAAAGTCTGCGGACAAAGCTGAAAAGGTGCATGTGACCAAAGCAGCCTACAAATTCGACTAACCAATTCCAGTTCTTTTTGAAGGAATCAACCAAAAATCCAGCAAAGCGTTGTGCAAAGGTTTTTGAAAGATATGTCTGACACAAGTCATTATTTAATAGACATTTTAGAAGGTATACTCAAAGTCCTGACTGTGACGAAAGTATAAACAAAATGTTCTTAAAGATCCTCTTATTACCAAATGGAAATGATTATGGTAGTCCTGGTTGACCTAGAACAAGACATGTTTAGTCTAACTTAATGTAAGACAGTAAGTAAACTAAGGAGAATTGTATTTATATATCCTTTATATAAATAAATTAGCTTTAGGTAGTAAGTTTTCCTTAGTCTCTGTAATGAAAGGTTTTTATCTATTGTTTTGGTGTCACCATGGCAGAGTCTGTTTGTTTCTGTCTGTCCACAGACGCATTTCCAAAAACATGGGATTGATGACTCATGCTGTAGACTTCAGGCTTGCACCATTTGATTCCACAATAAGCAGACAGTGTTGCAGAATTGCAGTGCTAAAGTTTAAGTCTTGATTTCCTTGTTTATGATACCAGCTCAATAGGTTCATTGCAGCTTGGCTTTTGAAGACATCAAACCCATTAGGTTTTTTGGACATTTCAAAAACATTACATTTTTTTGTAAGAATCTACTTCTTTACTCAGGTTTTGAGTTATTATATAAGTGACAGGGGTTGATACCCGTTCAAAGAAAAACAGCACACTATGGGAAGGAAAAGATAAGATAGTGGGAGCCTTGATCAGGACAATTGTGGTTTGATCTTAGTCAGAATATTTCTAATAAATAAAAATAACTTTTTTTTACACAAAAGGAGTAAATAGTTTTTGCCACGTTTAGTGAAAGAAAACCCCACAATGTTCAGAGAAATTACGACAATCTAATAAAAAGACAATATATGAAAATGAACAATTGAGCGACATTGCTTTTAAACCATGCTGCAGCGTAATTATTTTAAAAACTAAACTCACAAAACAGGTGGCGACAAAAAGGATGGTACCCCCAGAAAAGACTGAAAACAATACCCCTTTCCCACTGGCCAAGTGGGAAAGTGCTATAGGTTAATAGACTATATTAATTAGGCTATGTATGCTTCCAAAAAAAGAAAAATTCCACCATTCCCCTTCCGTTTTTTTTTTTTTTTTTACAACTAGACTACTGTCAACCATAATCAGCAACCAGGAGGATCCCTTTGTCCTGTGATGTAAAATATACATTAGATCACTGATTAAATCGCACCATTGTTGCCTCGATCATGACAAAAATCAACCCAGTATAACGAAGACCAATAGCTCCACACTCATCATACAGGACAGTTACTTATCAGGTATGACAAGCTTATGTGCTACTCTTCTTTTTCCATCACCATGACAGCTACTGCTGATGGGGGCAGAATCATTGATCCTTCAGCTTATTATTTTCAATTTTGTTTGTCCAAAAAGAAAACACCCATCAACATTTTCATCCGGTTAATAAAAATCTAATCATGTTTTATTTATTAAAGAGACAGGGTTATTTTTCACCATATCATTAACAACTAAATGTTGTTATGCTGAGAAAACCAGCACTGCTCAGGAGTTGCAGTCAGTAGAAGCAGCACATGGGAACCTGGCTGCAGAACTGGAGCCAACCTCTAATTCCAACACACCAATAAACAATTCTGGAGGGTTCAACTAAAAACATTAAAAACCATGCAAAAATTTCTCTCCCTTTCAAGGTTCTGCACTAGTTTATTTATCACATAACAGCTCTGATGGTTTTGTGTCTTAATGGGTCAAAAAATGTAAAAGTTAAAGCATTATAAAAACTTTTACAAAGCACTGCATGTCAGTCACACACCAGGTTAAATAGTCAAACTTTGCAACACCTGCAATGAGAAAAAGGGAATCAGCTGTAAAATCTCAGTTTCTTGACATATGAAGAAGTGAAAAAAGTTTGACACTCAACCTCAACCCCTCGCCCCTTCGCTATGAGTTTCACTCATTTCTTTCCCCTTGTGTTTCTTAGTATGGATGTATTCAATCAGAAGCTTTTCCCACTGAAACATGCCGTTACACAGCGAGTGAGTAAACCTTTATGTAACCGCCAGTCGAGTGGGGAGTTCATTTGATGGAGAGCCCTGCTTGATTTGTTTGTGGCTCCAAAGAGGCTTACGACACGCAAGCTGCCCCTGTTCTGCTCTGATAAATGGTTCTGGTGAGAGGAAGGAAGGAGAAAAAGTGTGTGTAAGCCCTCGCCAAAGACTTTGGGGTTTTTCACAGCTTAACTATGTTAAGAGACAATCCCCTACAGGCACGAATACACAAACACACACAGCCAACATGCAGAGTTTTAAATGTTTAAGATAAACATTAACAAATACAAAATGTTGAGTCATCTGCGGTTAATACTTTTCTTCACAGATAAGCAGAAATCGGGTGGATCTAAGTGAAGTGATAAATGGGTGACGATGAGGTGGGATGCCTTTAAGTTTCCGCCTGCGTGTTTTCTCTTGTGTCTTTTTCAAGTCGCCCCGTGCCGACTTTGGAACAGAACGTTACCTGTCCAACCCCGCCAGTGTTAGGCAAACGCTGCCACAGACGATTACAGCACACTGCAGCTATGCTAATGGTCCATGAACACCCGGGGGCCCACGTGGATTCATGACAGCGCGTGTGGCTCGCCGCTTTGTCTCTACAACTATTATGTGTAATGAGTATTACTACAGTGACCCGCTGCTGACAGGCCACACATAAAAGAGTGCAGTGGCCGTGCATTTGTTCTCCCACCACCACGCCGCTCTGCACAGCCCTCCTGTCAAAGCTGGGCAGAGAATGTGCCACTGGAACACACAGATTTGCTCCGGCTGATGGCAAACCACAGCAGTGGAGCCTGTGGTGGCCTGCATTTCCTTTAATATCCTGGCTAATGTACAGAGAGAAGCCAGGGCCTCTAGAAAGCCACTGGATTCCAGCCAGGCAACCCAACCTACCACCACAGCAGTCTTATGTAATGTTTTGATCACTGCAGTAGGCAGTGTTTAGTGTGGAAGATGTAAATAGGACTTATATGTGGACATGGCAGCAGCCCCAAATGCTGGCAGACTTTTTTCTTTAATAGCTTATGCATGGTCTTCTGGCATTGTAGTAAAAATATTTCTTTTTACTGATCAAAAAAGCAACTTTGGTTAGGTTTATAGAATTAAAAAAGTACAGTTTTAAGACAAAAATAAAATCTCATGACTTTGCATTAACTGTAGTATATATTGTGAAAAAACTGCCTATTCCACGCGAGGATAGAAAATACTCTTTGTCCCTCTGCTTTAACATCTAATGAGTGAGACTGCCTTTATAATCTTTCTAGGAAATGCAGGATTTCTGAGATTTTTTATTTTTGTTTTGCTCTTTTACTCCTTTTTAAATTATAGCTAAATATATTCACTAAACAAAACCAAACATTAAATCATTAAAGAGAATGAACTATATCCTCAACTCAAATTTGCTGTAATGTCGGAGGCCTCTTGTCAACCCTGACTTCATACATTGGAAAAAATCAAAATCTAGATAAGTCATTTTTCTTAAAATAAGAGCATTTGTTCTTGAACTGAGGTGGTGAAAGAGACATTTTGCCAATGGAACAAAACTATTTACATTTAAAATAAGAATACACAATTGCATTGTCTCATTTCAAGTGCATTATATCTTAATATCTCATTTTAAGAGTAAAAATACTCATTAAAGTGGCAAATCATCTCATTTACCTACTCAAATTGAGGGTAAATAAACTTAATTTCCTTATTTCTACTTAGAAAATCTCATTGTAGTTTCATTGACCAATTAGCCATAAACCTCTCATCGAGCACAGAAGCAGAAAAGCTGTAGAAAATGTTTTATCTGGTGTTTGCACACACCCCGTTTTGATGGTGCCCTAAGTAAATCCTGCAAGGGTCCCAAAAAGACCACTGCCTGTACCACTACTGGAGTACGATAGCAGTAAGTAATAAAGATGAACAGGAGGTTACGATCTCAAAGAAAAACAAAAGTAAAAATAGTCGTGGGTGGGGGGGGAGGGGGTATTATAACTTCCAAACCCAAATTAAGCATGCTTCATGGGCAAACCTTTATTGCAGTATTCACAACAGCTGGGGAAAACCACATCTTCTCCCCTGGAAAGTAGCCAAGGCCACAAAAGAAGAAGAAGGAAAAAAAATATTAAAAGACAGAGATGGGGGAGAGGACGGTTTAGCAGGCAGGGGTGGTGTGGGGCTGTGAATCTGAGGAAGGAAACCACAGCAGGATTATGAGCGAGGGGCTCTGTGTTTCAGTTAAACCTTTCTGTCTCTCATAAACCGTTAAATAGACTTGCTGACCTTCGTCAGCCCAGTGAGAGCTTCCTTCCTCTGCCTACCATGCAGATAACACCCCTCAACTAGACCATGGCAATTTAGGAATTAAACTGCGTGGAAAGGATTTTCCTACATTTACTAACTTGCTTCACATGAGCACATACTTTGTGCTCAAAACTTGGAGCTTCACTAAAACATTGAGCCTGTTTGGACCTTGTAGCTGATGCTGAAGCAAAAGCTCCTGGCCTGACCTTAAGATGTAAAAGAGGTGGATGTTTAATCTGTTCTGTTAAGAGAGAATAAAAAACCTGCCAATTTCTTGATGGTTTCCCACAGTAGTGAGAATAAATTATAATATAAACTATATAAATGTTATAATAACTCTGTTTCAGTCAATGCAGAATTGTCTTTGTTTTGGTTCTGTTTAAGTTGTATCTTTGAGTTTTCATTGGTTTTATTTCCATTTTGTGTTATTCTTGTTATTTTTTATTGTATTTGAGTTCTTAGGTATTTCTCGCTTGGCATCTATTGCCCTCCTGTGTCTTCCCTTCTAGTCTCCTCTGTTCACACCTGCTCCCAATCTGCTGATTAGCCTGTTTTTTGTTTCTCTTTCCCATATATGCACCTCCTGCTCAGCCACTGTTTGCTGGTTTGTCGTCATTTCTTTGCACCCCTGTTGTGAGTATTCCTGGTTTTCAGTATTTTTGGATTTTGTGGATTTATGTTTTTGGATTTTTGCTTCTGTTAGCGTTTTTGTTATTAAATCAGCAAGAAACCATTTCAGCTTCACTCTCTGCATTTGGGTCCTTTTCAATCCTCCACCCAACCTTACAAGAATGATCGCAAACTATCCAACAGCTGGGGCCTGTTTCAATAAGGAAGTTCAACCAACTCTGAGTTAAAACTTGAACTCTGAGTTGATTTATCCTGAGATTGGAAACTCTCAGTTTTGGGTTTCAGAACAGCTGAAATGAGTTAGTTCAATCAACTCTAAATTGACTGACTCTGAGTTAAGCGCGTGCACCACAACTATAAAAAGCCATTATCAATGGAGCACAGATATTACGAGTCACCATGGCAACAGCGTCNTTGTTTTGGTTCTGTTTAAGTTGTATCTTTGAGTTTTCATTGGTTTTATTTCCATTTTGTGTTATTCTTGTTATTTTTTATTGTATTTGAGTTCTCGCTTGGCATCTATTGCCCTCCTGTGTCTTCCCTTCTAGTCTCCTCTGTTCACACCTGCTCCCAATCTGCTGATTAGCCTGGTTTTTGTTTCTCTCTCCCATATATGCACCTCCTGCTCAGCCACTGTTTGCTGGTTTGTCGTCATTTCTTTGCCCCCCTGTTGTGAGTATTCCTGGTTTTCAGTATTTTTGGATTTTGTGGATTTATGTTTTTGGATTTTTGCTTCTGTTAGCTGCTTCTGTTAGGGTCCTTTTCAAACCTCCACCCAACCTTACAAGAATGATCGCAAACTATCCAACAGCTGATCTTAGGTTAGAGCAAAATTTATTTGACCAAAAAAGCTCAAACCATTTCCATTTTATCATGTAACGGGTCCATTCATATCCAGTTTTATGCACCTCTAATCAATTAAAAAACATTCCAGTTCAGTCTTTTTTAATGGAATGATTCAGCTCAAATTATATTTGATTACTTTTGATACAGATTAACCAGATTCAGATAAAAACCCAGTTGTTTAAAAAAAATCCAGAGGAACCCATATCGTTTCACAATGACCATAAGTTTGCAGTAATTCCTCATCCTAATCAATCATGCAATAATAGTGGGGAGGAAAAAAAATCCTTTTAATAGAAAGTAACCAGAATAAGCCAGAACATTGCCTCAGGAGCAGAGCCAACTAAATCTTTTTGATCTTAAGATACCTCTAAGTGGTCTTAACTTTGGTAATTATCTAGCCAGGGAGAGAGAAACCAAAGCAAAATGAGTTTGTGACTACCTATAATAAAATGCCTGACTATTTCAATGTAGATAGATATTTTTGGCCAATTTGTTTGTTTGATTTTGATAAAATATAAATTCATCCCTTAAATTTAAGTCAAAGCTGACATGTTTCATCTTCAAAGGGTTCCCCTCACATTAAGGAAACCTCGGGAGTCAGTATAATAATACAAACTTATTAAAAAGTTTTGTATCTAATGAACATTAGTCGATTGCTTTGCTTCAATAACTCGTTGCATCATTGAAGAGGAAAAATCTCCTTTAACAGGAAGAAACCTAAAGCAGAATCAGGCTTGGTGATATAACAATCTCCTGCAACTAACTGGGGGTTAAAGACAGAGCAGACACACCAAAGGAACACAGAGGAAGGGATCAAAGAGTCATTTCCATATGAGATAAAGATAAAAAAAGGTTCATGAGGATAGAAATAATTGTGGCTAGCAGAGAAACACAAATGGCTTCCTCAAGTGGTAAGTCGCCTGTCCTGCAAACGGGATGTCTGGGTTTGTATCCCAGTTGGTGGGAATGAGCTTCCAGTGTGGGTCCTTAGGCAATACCTTTCATGCTAATGCCTGCTTTGGTGAGTGGCGGCCTAATGGTTAGGGCATTGCGCTTGGAATCCTGAGGTTCTGAGTTTGAGTCCCACTCCCACAGACTGCCACTCTGAGTCTCTGAGCAAAGACCCTTAACACCACACTGCTCCCCGGGCGCCACACAATGACAGCCCACTGCTCCCCAAAGAGCAGTGTTCTGCACTTGTGACACTGTAATCACAATAAAACGTTGGGGGGAAAAAATAAGCAGATGAGCACATGCGGTTAGCCAAAGAAAGATTTTAAGGAGAGAGGGTAAAAGAGAGAGAGCTAGGTCTTTGAATACACGGATCAATAATTAATCGAACTGTATTTGCTGAGCAGTTTGAAAATGTGGTTGTCATTTAAAAACAATGTGATATTATACAGTGGAAATGATCAAACCAAGTATCACAAAAACAAGCTGCAAACTGAATCATTACTGAGGAACAAAGACAGAGGAAAGCAATTAGGTATTAAAGGAAGCATCAGGAATTCATTTGAATGTGACTTAAAAGCCATAGATAGTCAACAAAGATCAGAATATTTGGAAAGATCTAAAAATTCAATATGTGATCAAAGCATAATAAGACTTACCGGTATATGATTTATCGATTAAATTTAGTGGCAAACAAAACTAGTGGTTATGGAACTGTATGGAAACAAAGTCCAAAGTAAAAAGTTTTTCCAATCTTCTATTTTATCTCAACATTTTGAGTGTTTAATCTACTCCTAAATATTGTGTATTAATATGATATGATGATTACCAACCGTCTCTTTGCAGAGATTCATGTCTGGTAGAATTTATAGGATCCTGACCACCTACATTGTTAAATAGAAGTTCTTCCAGCTGCTTCATTTCCTCTTCAGTCTTAGTAGTGGAAGATGATTAGAAGCAGAAATGTGGCACTGTATATTTTGCTTTTAGATTTCATAATTTCAGCTTCTCCAAGATGAAGACTTTTCAATGCAGAAGTGACAGTAGATAATAATAAGGTACTGCTTATCTCCACAAATCTGTTTGCTGGAAAGAAAAAGGGGAACATCTGCGAAGAGCATTTGTAATTATATGTAAAGATGTGTAGAAAAAGTAGGGTGGGGGGTTAAAGGAACAAAATGAAGAGGGGGAATGAGTAGACCAAAAAAAAAGAAATGTCTTGACTGTGAAATGACTGCCAGATTCTTGTGTGTGTGTCTTGAAAGGCCCGCGTCTCTGCTGCTGCACATGGGATGTGGGATGAGAGTTCTGGCAAATCAAAGACGCCCTCGATAAAGATCTCTGGAAGCCAATGCTAGTAAACAGCCCTATAAAAGCGGCTTCAGGGGCGGAGCTTCCAAAGAGAAGGAAAAAAAAAAAAAAAACTTGAACATCTGCCCACCTGCAATAAAGCCAGAGCTTCTGCAAGCGTCGGTTCCAGCGCTGCGCACAGCCGGGCGTGCTGAGCTGACAGTGGTTTGGATCTTCATCACTGTATCGTATCCTCTGATTAAGGACCATCAGTCAAGCAGAGCAATGCTGCGCCTCAGATGGATTTTCCAACCTTCCTGCTCACTTTTTCATCATTCTGTCCCCCACTGCTAAAGCCAGTACCCTCAATTTGTACCATTTTCATTTAGTTTCACATATATCCCATCATTTCCTACTAGTATTAACTGACAGCTCTTCAAAATCGAATCCAAAGAGCAATAACTTTTAGAAATTGTAGAATTAATAGCTATTCAAACCCACTGCATCAGCAGATCTGCTCTGTTTTTACATCTTGTTTTATTATTATTATTATTCTAAGTTTGCCAACACAGCTTTTTTTGTCTCACATCCATTAAGGAGGAAAGTGTTTGTGATGCTGTGGTCAGAGAAGCAAAGAGGGTGGATGTGTTGACGTGAAAATATGTCATTTAAGATCACTTCCAGCCTTCCAGTGCAGGAAAAAAAATCCTCCTTTAGTTTGCAGACAGGACTTTTAAATAGGAACACACTGAAAAGGAGACATGTTGGTAAGAAGTTATGGCAGAAAAACCTTCATGCTGTGTGGCATTGCAATTATCTCCTTTTATATTAGGATATATTAATATGAGCTTTATTAAAAAGTGTTTTATTTAGTTTTGCACATAATATAAAAATAATATTGCTCAAGAAATATGCCTTTAATCTTTTTAATTCCATTAATGGTTGAACTGTGTATGGTATATGTTCTTTTTAGTTTTTTTTCCCAAATAGAAAAAAAAACTGTTTAACACTCAATTTAGCATGTTTTTAATTCCTGCAGCTGTTTGTAGCAGAAGACTCTTATACAAAGAGTAGTGTGTGTCAATGTAGACAGAGCAGTGCCCTCCAGTGGTGCAGCAGCTTGAAGAAAAGGCCCTCCGCAGCCACTGTGCATGGATTCTTACTTGGCCCTGGCTGACAAAGACACACACAGCAGATAAAAAAAGAAAAAAAAAACAGTTTCCACCACAGTTTGGGGAATGTTTATCAGTGGTGAGCATGCTGCCCTGGAAGCATGTGGTGTGGTTTCGCTGCTTGGGGTGCAGGAGAGGTGAACTGCAGGAAAAGTCGTATGATCATCGGAGACCTCACAGATGGTTGAACATGTGACCTTTTAGTAGGAAGTGCTGCTCTACATCTGACAGGAAAAATCAGAGAAAATAGGTGGCTGCTTTATTTATTATGAGCCTTTACTTTTCACACCTCTAGCTGGAAATCCCCTAAAGAAGACTTAATTTGGCCAAATTATTTAAACAGACACACACTGTATGATACAATAATATGCAGTGATAATTGGGGGGAAAAAAACAATCTGCAATTTTATTGAAATTCTCTATATTGTGTTTATCGCTTACTGTTTTTGTGCAAATCACTAAAAGATTTTCAAGCTATTTAATGGCTCTATTGATCGTTTGCATTTAAAAATGCTTCTAAATTGACTTAGAAAAGATTCATTTCAAGTTTCATCACCAGGTCCTTTTTTGCAAGTGTTTTTTTCTTTTATTTCTATTATTTATTTCAACGATAAAAGATAGTACCTAGTTTAAAAGAAAGCAAACAGTATTTAATAAGCATTGTTTCCTCCCAGAAAAGGTTCAGCTCTAACTCTAACATCACAGTTAAAAGACTTCACACTTTGTCCCATACAACCGCAGACTTCAAAGTGTTGGGTTTTAAGTAGTAGATGCATTTGATTTCCAACCACTTGGTTGATATTTTTCATCCAGACTTTTGAAGTATTTCTCTACCATGTTTGCAGACTGAGACATGTAGCCTGTTTTCTGCAAACAGCTCAGACTATTTAGAAAGTGTCTGTGAGCACTAATATTCAATTCCCTGCAGAAGAAAAGCATGCCCACTGCATGGTACTGTTTAAAAACAATAATAGTCTGATATAAAGTGTAATTTTATTCAAAACAGATCATATCTTCAATATAAACCCAAAAAGAAAATAAAAAGAATTTAAACTTGTGCTGAATTGCAAACTAAGCTTTTTGTTGTATGTTTGTACATTTAACATTGGTTTACTGCAATCAACTCTCATGTAGACCAGATTTGAGAAACACACTAATAAAGAAAACTTAGATTTACTTTGAGCCTCTCACTGCTTTTCTGATTATGGTCAACTTGCCTGTATGCCTTTCTATCTGGATAATCAATCCTTATAATCAACATTGTTTTATAACCTAACCCCTATTATCATACTAGTTAGGAAGGCAGTTAATTGTGCTGCGTTTTAAAATTATAGGTCTCAGAAGTAAGGAGTGGTCTCATGCAAAAGATTGCTGCATTTTCAAGATAATCTAAAAACCGTTCATCATTTTCTGTCATTGTTATGAGAATCATGGGAAGTCTGATGCTGGTCTTCATAAAATTCCACTGAAATACGTTGTTGCTTGTATAGTGTGACAAATAAAGGTGGATCTGAATGAGCAACAGATGATGCATCATCTCACTCCTGCGGAATCAGGTCTTTGCTACTTTGCCAGAGGGATATTTGATAGAAACCACCCTAGGAGACCACATGAACGCCTGGTGCCTTCAAGGGAAACCATAAAGAAATTGGCAAAGCTTCAAAACTTTATCATTTAATGATTTTTTGATGCCATTCTCAGTCATTAGTAAAAAACAAAATAGGAAGACATTGTTACTCTCTCTCTTCTTCTTGCCATGACTCTAATTTAGGGCTGAAAAAATTAATCGGATTCATCGTGATTAATCGATTATTAAAATAATCGTCAACTAATTTAATAAGCTATTAAACGTTTACTTGAGTATAGAGACTCTAAAACCTGCCTTTAGCTGACAGAGAAACCCACTTACAGTAGCAGCCATTCAAAATGGCCGTTCCCCGTTAAACGCCAGATGAATGGCAGCCCGCTTCCCTGCAACTCCCAGCAAAATCCCCTCCAACTTTCAGCCACTGGAGAGACTCCCTTCTTCTGCTGGGTTTCTCTTTAGATCTTAATGTCCACTAATCATGACAGAATATTTTAGTATAAAGATTGATGTTTAATTAGGAATTGTAGGGGACCTGCCAAGGGTCATCCAAGGGTCCATCAAGGAAAGTGGGGAAATTTAATTTTGAATGGCTACTAATGTAGAGCAGCATTTATACCAAGATTGTAAAATAAAATATTTGAACTGTATTGATTTTGGCATCATAGGATGTATTTTAGCCCCCTTTCCACGTAATGCTCATTATCTCTCATCAGATTCACCCGTTCTTGTTACTACACTGGAAAAAATCTAAATCTAAGAGTCATTTTTTTCTTATAATAGGTACATTTGTTCTTGAATTGAGGATAATTGAGGTACTTTGCCAATGGATCAAGACAATTTACACTTAAAATAAGAGAAAAACAATTGGATTGTCTTATTTCAAGTGCATATTATTTAATTATCTTATTTTAAGAATATAAATACTCATTCCATTGGCAGATCAGCTTATTTACCTAATCAAATTAAGGTAAAATACACTTAATTTAAGAAATGTTGACTTATTTCTGGATTGTTTTTGCATTATACTTATGCCACCCTTTCCCACCCTTTGGTGCCAGACTATTCAAGCTTCTAGCGAGACTAATTCTAAAATTAAAATAAATGAAGTGTATTTACCCTTGATTCAAGTAGGTAAGTGAGATAGTTTGCCAATGGAATGAGCATTTTTACTCTTAAAATAAGATAATTAGGTAATTTGCTCTTGAAATAAGACAATGCATTTTGTTTCCTTATTTTAAATGTAAATTGTCTTGTTCCATTGGTAAAATGTCAATTTTACATCCTTAATTCAAGAACAAATTCAATTATTTTAAGAAAAAATGACTTATCTAGATATATTTTTTTTTCAGTGCGGTGTTCTGTCAGATCAGCACAGCCCGACAGACCAGCATACCCATAGCCAATACGCATGCGCAAGAAGTCAGATTTGCGGTTATCTCTTTAGTTTTGTACGAAAAATACACTTTAAACCACTAAGTTACTAAAGAAAAAACTAAAGAGGTAAATTAAAGAGATTAAGTAAGAGAATAACTAAAGGGATAAACTAAAGATAAAAACTAAAGGGCAAAAATTATAGGGAAAAAATAAAGAGATTAACTAAAACGATAAACTGAAGGGAAAAACTTAAGAGGAACTAAAAATATAAATGAAAGGGATAAACTAAAGGGATAAACGGTATTGACTATATGTATGCTGATCTGACAGAACAATGACTCAGCCTCAAATTCGGAGTTCCGCTCCCCTGGTCTTCACCCCGTCTTCTTGGCTAGGACAGAACTTTGCCAGGTTGTTGACTTAAATTGCCCATTGTCGTTCTCCGTTCTCCATCAGAAGTCACCGACCTGAGTCTCCATTCCGTACTGAGCCTTCTGACATAAAGGTTTTGCATTTAAGATAAAGACTTTTTAGTTTGTCACTCTGCTCTATCCAGAACTCCCCAAGTGGAAAAGTTTTAATTTCACCTATTGGAACCTTTTGCTATCTGATATTAATGATTATTAATCGGCAGAAAAATATAAATTATTACCAACTTTGTTATCCCTCATTTAAAAATCTTTAAATTACACATACAGTAAATGTCCCCCATAAACTCATCATGCATACACCCAAACTCATCGCCTCTGTCAACTATAGCTTTTTACGAGCCCCCATCAAGTAGGCCTCGTTAGGTTCTCCTCAGGACAAATTAGAAGGTGTTCCACATGTCAAAGGTCAGATGTCTGCTCTAAGGCAGAGAGCTTCGCAACACATGTTCATATAGTTTGGAACCCCTTAAAGATGTAAACTCGGAGTTCAGGGCCTCATTTTAAGGGTGTTTCCACATATAATGAAGAATGATCTGACGCACAGCGCTGTTTGGATTGGATATAGAATAGAGCGTGTTTAGTTAAATGGAAGCATGAAACAGAGGGCTGGTTAGAAGTACAATGCTGGGATTTTGGACCAGAAGATGAAACTGTTCTCAGCGTGGTGAACCGCCACATGCTACCGGCCGGTATCTTTAGATCAGAGGCGGGACACATGTTGCTTTGAGGTATGCAGTATTAAATTCACAGTCTGTACATGAGAGTTTCATCAAAAGCAGTCCTGTATGAAAACATTAATATCCCAACGATTTGACAGTAGGAAAGCCAGCTGATATGTCAGGATTTGTCAGATCTGCCGCTTCCAAGCTTCACCAATATGAATCAAATCAAAGCTCAAACATCTGCAGCCTCATAGAAAAGCTTATTAAAGAAATCAGATCAGAGCCTATCTGACAGGATTCATATAACACCTCCCAGAGCGGGAAAAAAACTTGTTTATTTTGGTCCTTACCCCGTGATTTCTCGAGTTTAAGTGTAAATTACATGTTGCCACCATTAAATATTAAACCCAGTGGAGCGTTAATATTTAATGGCATCGCTTCTTATGCAATCCAGGCCTGAGGAGTTGGTTCAGAGAGGCCCTCCTTGCATTAGGCTCGTCTTGAGGTTAGAGACTGCGGCCGCCGTGCCCACCCACTTCTTTTCAGCTGGCTGATAGATGATTGCAGGAAGTTCGTAAAAGAAGATCCCAGCCCCTCACCAGAATGGCTCGGGGAGGGGAAAGGGACTGCCTACTGAGTGGGTGTAAGTGCTCCTTCAACCACAGCTAAGTGTGTTTTGTGGAGATGAGGAGCTGTGGGCACGATTGGTATAATGATTGGTGCGCAGAATAATGTGTGTGTGTGGATAAAGTTATAGAGAAGGGAGGTAACCCACATGGCCTCCAAAGCCTGTTAGCTGCTCCCTCTGCCTCCAAAGTGGTGTGTTTGGGGTGGCTATGGCATCTGAACATGTTACCGCTTCAAAGGTTTATTCAACAAATAGACAGCCATAATTACTGGGATGATAAAAGCTAAAAACCACTGATAGGATTCAATCGTGGGCCAACTTCTTTGACAGAGCTACAGAGAAAAGAAGCAGTGGATTTATGCAGCTAAAGAGAATACATAGTTTATTTTTATGCTTTAATCTTTTTTACAGTGCACTTTACTACAGTATGCTGTATTTCAGTGCGGGGAGCTATAAAAGGACAGTTCAACAGTCTTTTTCCTGTTCTCTTAGATGCTCTTGGCAGTAATCAATACAGCTTAATAACGACCTATAATCAGTCTCGTCAATTTGAGAGTGATGGTGACTGATAGGCCTCTGCTCTGTGTCTCCTGCTGACACTAATGCACAGACTGTCTGTGAACAACTGTTTATTACTCAGTAAGGACACTTGGAAATTGCCTGATCAATAATGAATGGCGCTTTCTTAACTTCGAATGAATGCAAGGAGGCAGCAATGACACGTAAACGACAAACTGTCGTGTGTAGTTTTACAACACAACTCTGGTTTCCATCTGGTGCTCCTAAGAGTTAGTTAGTGTTTTACATTAAAAGAAACGTATATGAGGAATATTTTACTTTTGGGAGAATCATTGACTGTTGAGTGTCATTAAGACAGGTTCAGTGACGGGGGCGAATTTACTGTTAGCCTGAAATTGTTTCGTAAAGTAGCGTTTTCTCTAGTTTGGTTAACATGTTTATCGTAAAATCACACCCAGTTGGTCTAATGCTGGCTTTAAATAATTCTGCATTTTTTTTTTAAATGTAATTCTAATTACTTTTAATTTAAATTTCATTTAAATTTCATTTATTCCCAGTATAAATCCAGGCTTTTTCTTTTTTAGAGAGAATTAGAGCAGCAATTTTTCCACTTGCTTTTTAGGGCAAACTGCCCTGGATGCTTTACGGTTCTCTGCTTTAACACACCTGATTCAAATGATTGCAAGCCAGCAAAGTCTGTTAAAGGAAAAGTCTGGTCACATTCAGAATAATCACAGCTGTTACCTCAGAAGTAAAAGAGCTGCTTTAACCACTTGTCTGTGATAACAAAGCCTGTATCTATTTCTGTTGTATGCTTTTCTTGTCAAGATTTGTATCCTACCATTGATACTGAAGTCATCTATTGGAGTTCCTTTTTCTGGTTTTAGAAGATGAAATTATCAAATGAAACGTTTTTTATTATTCTATAGTTTGCATATAATTCAGCAACTATCTATACGGCCTACTGGAGAAGAAAAGAAGCGTTAAAGGGAAATCAAAGTGATGTCGTTAGTTTGATAAGTCTTTATTTAAGAAAAATAAGTCTAAAGAGGCAAAGAATGGGTATTCTAACCATAAATTAAGAATCAATAAACTCAAATTGGCTTTTAATTAAAGGAAAAGTCAGGTCATATTCAGAATTCACTCTTCTAAAGGCACTTTAAGTATGAAATTATTACATACTGTTCAGTAAATAAGTGTTTTTATTAATAGTAATTATATTTGAATGTGCTTTACTGGAGGCATCTATGTTTGTCAAAGAACACTACTGTCACCTACCGGTTTGTGAAGTCACAGTGCGGTATCGGCTGTTAATCAAGTCCCAGTGCTGTATCTGGTGTTTGTCACAATGTGCTATTATTCATGAAGGCGACGAACAGTGCACTACACAAAGCAGGAAGTAACGGATTAATGACTCATTTAACCATTTTTTTTACTTTTACCCAATGTATTACAACATCCAACTGCCATGCACGTGAGCATTGTGAGTTTAACTATAGCTCTGGTGAATTTCAATGGTGAAGTCCTCTGGAAATCTTCAATAATTGCTGTTTATTGCAGATGTGTCTAGTAGTTCCCATTGATTTTGCTTGTAAAGCGGGGAGAATGGCGTTAGGCTTACCGCACCGTGACGTCACTGCTGGAAGATGGCAGGAGTGAGGTGTTACTATGTTTGGTACTCGTGACTCAGTGATCGCGACAAAAAATTAACGCCAAATTCATTAAATTTCGAGAACGTATTAGTTTTAGGTATAAATAATGACCCATTGCTTATTCCTTAATTACCAGACTTTTTCATTAATCTTCCACCAATTGTGTGAATGCAGAAGGAAAATCAAACCATGAACTGTGTTTGGAGAACCAGGGTTTAATTATAAAAAAACTTTAGGAAGACCAATGAACATCACAGACAAGTCAGAGATTAAGATGTAGAGAGGTTTGGAGCAGGAATAGGTTATAAAACAATATCTGCCACAAAGTTATTTTTCATTTACCAACTTTAACTTGTACCTGACTTAAATTAAACTGAAATAGTTGCAGCTTTCCTTAAGTTTCTTTACTCACGGGTAACTGGACTGATAAAAGCAAAAAGACGCCAGATTATGTCACCTAAATGATTTTGGAAGAACAATTTAGATATACTGAATCCCTTTTACATGGGAGTTCCTGGGGAGGCAGATATTCGATACTGTAGAGTTGTGACTTAGCCGTGTGAGCTGAGGTGGCCCTCGCTTTCAATAGAGGACCGTTTCATATGGTCAGAGGACTTTGATTCTGGTTGGTGAATGGTCCTTTTCAGCTGACACTCTCGCTTTCAAGCAGCAACAGTGACAGATATATAAAAGCAGCTCTTCAAGCCTCAGAAAATATTTTGGGAAACCAAAATAGCCTGGCACTTATGCGAGAGAGAACGACACTTCCCCCCCTTCAATGTAACTGGACGGCCAACAGGCTGTATATCTTCCTGAAATCCCATTGGAAGAGGAAAATGTTTATTTATTTTCTTCTTTGCCACAACTTAGAAATCCAAGGAATCTGCTTGTCTGGCTCTCCCCACCATCTGATAGTTTAGTGTTGGTCTTTCAGTCATGGAGGCTGTTTTTTGGGGGTTTGGGGAGGGGGATGACTGACTCTAAAAGTGGCTGAGGTTTCCCTATGGTCCCGTTTGAACACAGCAAGATCATCCTGTTCAGAGCCCAGCCCAACACCGGGAGAATCCAGCTCAGAGAGAGGAGACGCCCTTTAGTCTGACCGTCATGTCAAAATATTTGTTCCACACACTGAACATGGTCACTGTGTTGGTGCGTGTGTGTGTTTAATGGGATGATCAGTCGCACTTCATGTGTGGGCACTGCCCTGTCAGTCTTTGCCACCACACACATTCAATTCTCTCACCTTTGCCGGACGAGAGCACGTCCGTCCCTGTCCGTACACACATTAGCACCCTGGTCAGACCACCCAGGCATGAGGAGAACCATGAGAAGGCCACTTTATGCTCCCAGACAGCCCAGTACAACCACAGTGGCGCCCCTCTAACACCCATGCAGCCAGTGTTACCCACAAAGCGTGGTGGGTCTGTCTGTGCACGGGCGCGTGCTTCATCCGCTCGCGTTGACAAATGTGTGCGGACGGATTAGTGACTCTTCTCTTTATATACTGCCAACCACAGGCTCCAGCACATTTGATTTGCCTAATTTGGTCAAATGACTCTAGTTCAACATCATACGGCTCATATTTGTGGCGTTCTTCATGTTAGATTCATGTCCGGCCTCTCCTCCAAAGCCTCCATAGTGTAATAACAGAAGCAGAATAGCAGGCTACATTGGTAACAAAAGCTTACATGCATTCTTTGTCTTTATGGCTCCCTTGGTTTTGTTGGGTAAATAAAATGCAACTATGTCAACTTTGTCTCCTGCAGTCCCTCAGCTGACCCTGGTACAAATTGCAAGGGACAAATTAGCCTCATGTGGTAAAAAACGGTGAGACAATTGAATGAACCCAGCTTGGCTCGGTTTCTATCAGAATACGTGTTTGATTGAACATGTGTTCCTGCCAGTCGTGCAAAAAAGCTGCCCCGTCAGCATCCCTGGATGGTGCACTGCTGACACATTTGGTATTTGTTTGTGTTCATTTTGTGTTTTATAACCACGGTGTAGAAAATCCCTCTGACATCTTCTTTGATTGCCATGACATCCCTGATGGAGTGGAGGTTGCAGAAAGGAATTAGACTAATGACTAACTTTCTGTGATGCTCTTCCAACCAAACCTCGCACTGTATCACGCCAACCCTGGCAGCCAGTGATTGATGACTACTGCTATTGTTTGGAGCACCTTCCTTTGATCTTTTATTAAAAGTTTGTTTTTAAACCAACAGAACTGGTTGGACTCGCTGTATCAAGGGAATCACGAGCAGCCCCGACTAATAAGCTGGTGCAAAACCTGTTTGCGGCTGCAAAAGACATCCAGACATTTACTGTACTGTAAATACTTTAAATGTTCACAGGTGTTTGCCTTTTAATCTGGTGGCGTTCAGGTAACTATTTAAAGACCAATTGTGGATTTTTTTGGGATGTTGCACTAAAGAAATCAATTGACTCTGTAAAATTATATCTTTAAAATTGAGGTCATAAAACAGCTTTTTTTATTCTTTAAAGGTATAGTCAGTGCGTGCTTCGGTGACACTGTATGACTCATGTACGGAGGCCTTAGTCCTCAATGCGGCCAACCTCAGTTCGAATCCGGCCTGTGGTCCTTTACTGCATGTTTCTCCCCCTCTCTCATACCCCTTTCCTGTCAGCCTACTGTCCAAAAACCAACCCCCTAGTTCTCTAAAAGCTAAAAAAAAAAGGTATAGTGGAGGATTTTCATGAATTATTGGAAAAGACCTTCCCTCTCCACAAAAGAATGCACATGCACAACCCTGTACCTGCTACCTACATGACAAAGTGTGCACTAGCCCATTTCTCCTCGTGCACACTCTGTTTAAAAGTTGCTGTGTCCATCGCTCACACAAGCTTACTTTCCAAAAGAAGATTTGCAATTTATCCACTATGTCAGACTCACCTAGCCTGGGTGCCATTCTGAACTTAGTCCCGCCCACAACGTTTGAGGTCGGGAAGTTCGGTCTGGCATTGCTCAATATTAGCGCGAGTATGCTCGCACAATATCTGGCGGGCCAATCAAATTGTCAGGGCGGGCTTTATATGATGATGGACAGATGATCAACAGTAACGTAATCAACCACGTCACCAAAGCGCGCTTGGGTGACAACAACAATGGCTGCCGCTGGAGAGTTGAGGTGTGTAGATTCTGCTATTAGGTCTGTTCTAGAAGATATCGACAGCAAATTAATTTTAAAAGAGGAACAGAGAAACGCGATCAAGGCTCATCTTCTTACTCTTGGCGTGCAACTGCACGCTTTGATTTTTGTTGACAACAACTATGCCTGGCTTAACATACGTCACGCACTCCGTTGCTCTTATTGGTTGTAGGTCTATCCAATTGAGTGCAGAGGCATTTTGTAGGACAGCCTTACGTAAACATATCACCAGAATGATTGACAATTAGGACCACTTACTTTGATGATCCACCGGGAAAAACAACAACCTCCACCATACCTTTAATTTTCAAAGATGATTTTTTGGGTTTCAATTTCTTTTACTACCTTTAAGGACATTTCATATGCTGTGCTTAAAAGTGGTTGGCGGTAGGGAAATTAGGAAAGGTTGGGAGGGAGAATAGGAAATATAAACTGTTGCCACGACTCACCATTAGGATGATGAAACCACCAGTGTGAGCAGCCCAGGGACAGAGCCCCTTATTTATTTTTCCTCCTTGCCCTCTGATTGGCTAGCTGAGGTGTTGGACCAGCGAGCAGAGAGCTTCCCCTCCACAGCCCTATGACAGATCTAAAGGATAGCTTGCTATCCCTCTTGTTACGAATAACTTCCTTTGACATGCTTGGGCATGCTGACAATGTTTTGAGTGAAAACAGCTTTTAGGATTGGATGGGATACAAGCTTTCAACCCCTGGGGTGGGCTACTTCTTCAACGGCTTCTTTTATTCCTATAAAGAAAGAGAACAAGAGGGTCCAGTAAGAGACAGGCAGACCTGGGATTACCGTCTGACACTGAAGCATCATGAACAAAAGCTGTCTGAAGTGGCTCTACAATGTGACGCAGGCCTGTTTAGTTTGAAAGACGTACGGCAGAAGGGAGGGCACCAGCTGGAGAGCGGAGGTGTGTCATTGTTGACACAGACGGAGAAAAATGCCTGGACAGTTTTCCTCTGGTTCTGCCTCTGGATCCACTTCTGTGGTCTGGATGTCTGTTCAGAGGCTGCTTCAGCTCCTCGCATGTGATCCGTGTCAAAGGCTCCGACAACCTTTCTGTCTGCTCACCATTGTTCAGATCTGAAATCATTAAGTCAGACATGTCCCACTGATTTTTAGAGACTATAAATCTTCGTGTTGGCATAGACGCCATGCTGTATGCTCAGTTTTAACATTTTCCTGAATTACAGTTTTTTTTTTTTTAGAGCTTGTGTCCAGACAGAGCTTAGTTTCTTATTTTCTGAGCCAAATCCTTTTTGTCTTCCAAAGAATAAAAATCTAGAATTAATGATTATTCTTTACAATAAAAGCATTTTTAAGAATAATAAATTTATTTTTTTTTATAAAACCTTTTGCCGGGTGAGTTCATGCCACATAAAAACGTCCAATTTCACATTATTAAAATAAAAAAAACTGAGCAGTAACTGGGAGAGCTGATTGAAACCATAGGTAACTCCATCCTCTACCAATTCATAAGTGTATTCTAATACACTATATGATTCTTGGTCTAAATGTTTGGCTTTGAATTCAAACAATAAAAGATTTAGAACATCTTAAAATGACTTTCAGTAAATATATCAGTTATTTAGAACTTCTTTAACACAGATTTATAATGATCCACAGGTAAAGCAAACTTTAAAGGTATACACTGCAACAAATAAGTAAAATAAGTATTTTTTTCTTGATTTGAGTTGTTAACTGAGACACTTTGCAAATGGAGCAAAAAAAAAAAGACATTTAAAATATTTCAATTTCATACTATTCAATTATCTTATTTTAAGAGTAAATATAATCATTCCATTGGCAAATCATCTTTTTTACCTACTTAAATTACGGGTAAATAAGCTTAATTTAAGTGGAGGATAGATTTTAAGGTTATATATCAATATCTGCATATGCACGAATTAGAAGATGAGTTCAATGACTTTTATTTGTGTTATAAAGCAGGGGTCTTCAATGTGTCCCAGGCCAAGGACCACCAAGATACGACACGGAGCGGGGACCTCCAAGATATATATATTGTATGAAACTGTGTTATATCAAACTGGTCCTATAGTCACTCTGTTACAGATGGAGTAATGAAATGAAAGTAATGTCTCTCTGGGATTATTAAAGTATTTCTGATTCTTATTCCTGGTTGATGGGACAGGTGTTGTGAATGAAACGGTGCCCAGTTTGAAAGAGCTCATGTGTGTCGCTGAATATGTGCATTGATGACTGAAAGACATCTTCTGCCTCCATTTATCTGTTTACTACAGTGTGTTGAATTCATGTTAATGTGGATTTTAAGACATTTGATTTAGTGGAAAGAATTGGAGAATTGGGGGGAATATAAAAAAAGTCTAATCAACCATAATTTTCGCGACCCCCATACAGTACCTCCGTGCACCTCCTAGGGGTCACGGACCCCCTGTTGAAGACCTCCGTTATAAAGCAGCATAAAGCAGATTAATAAAAAAGGCTTTCAGGCACTTTGAAAAGTAGAATTCCTTCTGTCTGCATGGATGGTCACCAGTGTCGTGAATTTGTCCACACGCTTTAATCGTGCATTTTTAATAATGTTTGGGTCTGGGCTTTTTACTGGGAAATCACAGCGCATCAAATTTTCTCTTGATTCTGCCTTGCTGTTCTTTATTAGCTGCTTTGTTTGGGACCAATCAGACCTTCAGCTATTGGACGTTGTTACCAGGAGTTCACGGCAGACTTGTGTCCTGTCGCTGGAAAGTTAGAACATGTCATCATCTTTACTCTGTGCTTGAGAGTCGGTACAAGTTGTTTTCCAAACAAACCGTACTGGTTAATTCCCGCTAGTGTTAATATGTTTAACCTTCTCTGTTGGAGCTTGACTTTTTTTTTATATAATTTTGCAATTTGCTGGGATTATCACACCTGAGGAAGACTTGATTTTTAGATGGTTGCTCTTTTTTTTTTTACTACAGGAAAATAAACCTTAAAGCCTTACTAGATATTTGGTCAGCAGTAGTTGCTCCTTTTAAGGTTATTTTTCACAGTGACTTTGTTTTTGACACAGACATTTTATTTATATTATTATCCTGATCAGCAAACTGAATCATAGAAATATTCCAATGCATTTTATTGGGAGCACTTGGGCTAATGTTTCATAACTGTGGCCATAATGCTTTACATATGTTTTTTTTTTTTGTTTTTTTATTAATAGCTTTCTCTCGCTGAGATCAGTACACGTGACTACTTGCTGTTGTATGTATTTATGATGGGATAGTTAATGTTGTATTTGTCTCTTTTACACTTTTACCTTCATTGTATCTCAGCCATCCTTTGGGATGATTCGTCCTGATCAAGCCCCTGTTATGTTCCCCTCGATTGCTTAATCAGAGGAGATGGTAAAATCAATATCTTGGATGCATCCTAACAGGAATCTGAAATGAACACCCACACTTAGGATCAATGTGTGTCTTAGACAGAGTGTTTCTGCATGCAAGCGTGAAAGGCTGCAGAGGTTTGACCTTCCGCAGGTCAGCAGCGCCTGTTGCTGAGGCTGGATTGGATCGCTTTTGGGAAATAGAGGGGGAGGTGTTAATTAGAGGTCGAAAGACTCGCGGAAGGATTTGACAAAACTCAGGGCTTGATTTTTACACTAATCTATTTATTGTATGAAAAGAAAACTGATCCGGCAAGATCAATCGCAGTTAGGATGAAGAATGTGTGAGGTAAAGTGAAGGAACATTGATTTAGTTCACTGCAATTATATTGGAAACCAAAGGCAATAAAAAACATCTTGATGGAGCCAACAGAGGGGGAAGAATCCCTGCGATCTAAAAGATAAGATAAGCGAAAAACTGAAACAAAACCACATGGGTTAGGAGTGAGGAAGAGTGGCTTGTCACTGTCTCCGCATCATCTGGTTCCCATCATCTCTGCCATGACTTCAGTGATGTCACTCTGTAAGGAAGATGGTACCAATTAGAAACCAGATTGGAGACATCTCCTGAACAGAAACACATGGGCTCCTTTCCAGGTCTCCATATCAGTAGTTTATTAAAAATCAGTGGGTCATAAACTTATAGGGTCGCCATCTTTTCCTCCATGGGTAACTGTGCTAATAATAGTTCATAAAATATTGTCACAACTAGACTTAGGTTTTTAGTTGGAGAAAAAAACTGATAAAATTTTTAGAAGCGTTTCTGTTCCGCAAGGAGCAAGTCAAGCAGCGTTGCTCTCCTGTTATTTCTTTATCAGGACCGGAGACGGCTCAGGCACTTTCCCAGAATCTGTCAGGACTCGGCGAGCGCAACGCTTCATCCATCACAAGAGCCGGCTCCACGGGCTTTTCATATTACCAAGAGGGGAGGCCAACTTCTGAGGCTGGACCCATTAAGTCTTCACATTCGTGTCCCAGCGCCTGTCATTTGGCTCGCATCAACAAAAACCCTCTTTCATTCTCACTGTTTCTCATTTTTCTCTCTTTTCAATTTATCTTTATTTCTGAGTTGGGGTTTTTTTTCAGATTTTTTTCCCCCTCTGCCCTCTGTCGCTCCATCACTTTTCGAACTCTTAATGATCAGAGAGTTTATTTTGAAAATAATGACGTGATGTTGATGTTGGAGCTGCAAATGAAATACACATTTTGAGGACAGGTAAGGGCTGTGATTTGAATTCCCAATAAAATGGCATGTTACACTATAAAGAGAAACTGCTACATTTTAGAGTCATTTGTCCTGTAATTATTAAATGTATAAACAAAAAGAAATCATAACTGGTCCTTGTTTTGTAGGGTTTTTTTTAAAGGGGAGGGGGTTCAAAGCAGGTAAGTAATTAAAAATATACATGTATATTTAATTCTTTTAACTAGTTTTGCTAGTTTAGTGCCCCGATCCAGCACTAAAATGGTGGTATCGGTATCTGCGAGTACCAACAAATAGAGCACCGGTACCATTTTGAGAGGCAAAGGTTAATTCAACTATTGTCACCCATTCCAGGTAGGTAATAGTCTACTTGTATTAGTCTTTTTTCTGCCTCTCAAAGGTAGCCAGCAGCTTGACAAAGCCATGATGACAATTATTTTACATCCAAGTAGTATGCAGTTCTTCATATATGCACACACCACACACTTGGCTCGTCTGGAGCTGCATTTCACCTCCTGTTATTAATAGTCTGTAGATAATAATAAATTCAGACTTTTTTCATTTAGTGGGTGAATAATAATTAACACAGTAAGATAAACACAAATGAAATGAAAGTTTTGTCAAATATAACAAAAAAATCGCCATCAGAGTACTATGCCGAGAGAGGCATAGACCCGCTGGTTGACACGGTCCTTTCAATATCGGAAATTTTTTTATTACACACTATATCAATAAATGGGCCATATAGTGATGCTTAAAAGTATAATGTTCTTGCCTCAAATGATCTAAAAATTTACTTTTATAGAACTTTTAACTTAATACTCTGAGTTAAGTGAGCACTCAACTGTAAGCTGCTGCTGCAGCGGTGTAGGCTGGGAAAGCTGTCAATCTGGAGAATGTACAAGTCAGCCCTAATGTATGCTGGGTAAAGAGGCGTAGGGCAATATCAACATCCGGGGACTTTTTTTCATTCTCAGTTTTTCTTTTCTTGTCACTAGCCGATCTGTCCCGGGAGCAAGATACGTCCTGCGCATGTCCGAACAGATATACATCCGGGTGTCCATAAATAATGTATGTATGTATGTATGGTACTAAAATTACTTATTTCTATCCTTAACTCACTAAAGAATTCTAATACACATCTTTAAAAATATTTTATGACTTTTGTGAGACAATTTTTATGCTTTTTACATTTTCCTCTTTAAACTGCTTCTCTGACGTCATCATGGGACAAGCTCAGAGCAGTCCGGCAAAATATGATTAAACCATGTTTATCTGCATTTTAGTTGTTTCTGTCTTTAGATCACGCACTATATACCATAAGGTTAAAGCTAAACGACAACACAAAACTCAAAGACTAGATGTATGTTTAAATAGACAGCTGAAAAAGTTAGCCACGGGGAGTAGCGTAGGATCCCATTTCTGATGCAGATCGGGCAGAGACGAGTGATAAAACAGGATTTTAAGGCATTTCTTTTCTCAGGACATACATTAACCTTTAACACATTATATTTTAGAACGTTTATTATTTTTGGAGAGAGAAAAATGTAAATTAGGGCGACCCGTATCTGGATATGCATGTGCGAATAAGCTGATGGCGCATGCACAGAATGGATCGTGCTTCCGGGGCGGATCGGTTAGTGACAGTTCTTGTGAATTGAAACAGTACTAAGGCTGAGGCTGATGATTTTCGACGAGCACACAAGCACATGAGAACGCACAAGAACACATATTGAAAAACGGCCAGGGAGTCGGAGGCCAAACCCCTGAGCAAATTTTTTACAGTAATATTTACTCTTTTAGTCCTTTCCTGTAGAAAATGTCTATTTTTATCAACTTTTTAGCTTGAGTGGAAGTTATTTTTCTCTGTCTGACTCAACTGAGGGAGAAAGGGTTTGACCACATCTGCAGTATGATTACATATCAGTGAGCAATGTTGTGCCAGATGAAAATGAACTAGTTCATGTTCGTAGTTCACTTTTTCAAAACATGAAGTAAGTTCACAAACCCATATATAAGCTAATTCAAGTTAAATTGGTAAATTACACAATAGAACCTCCGATTTCACCCTTTAAATGTATGATCATAGTATATAAAAAGAGATGGATAATACTTAGGGATTTAGGTTCTGCTAAAAAGATCTGTACCAAAAAGAATTTCTTGCTTTCCTCATTCAGTAGCAGATATTGCAAAAAAAAAATTAATTTTTTTCATCAGAGTCTTTCATTGTTAAACCCTGCCAAGCGCTAATCAGAAATACCAGAAGATGGATCCGAATTGTGCGACTAGTACTGGCAGTAGACATGCTGGTCTGTCATGCTTGCAGTAATAAGTGCTGTAAAACCTGACATTATCCAATAAAAAGTGTTGTTATCAAATTTTACACCAGTGTGAGCTGCGTGTGTGTGAACGTCACTCTCGTTCACGTTCAATACTTCAAATCTGATCCGTTCAGTTCACCATTCACTAAAATATGAACGTATTCAGTAAACACCGTTCATTGAACGCATTCATGCACAACACTGTCAGTAAGTGTGGGCGACGAACAGGATAATTCCACTGAGTAAAACTAGAATTATATAAAACTAGTCATTCAAAATAGTTACATGTAAGAATGTTATGATTGCTGATTTATATGGGAATATCAGTGCTGGTCATAACCAATAAATATTTGCTAAAGTGTTGAAGTTCATATTGTTTGGGTTAACCAGGAGGGAACTTTAAATCTCTCTGAAGGGTACCGGTTTGTGGCGTCTCTAGACTTCTCCTGACCCTCTCTTTCTCATATCTCAAACAAATCTTCATATTCATATTAAAACTAAACATTGCCATAACTGCTTTTCCTTGTGTGAACATCATCAGACTTCAGCAACTTTCTGCTGCCTTCATTCCATCATTGTGCTTTCTAAAGGTTTGTTCACATTTTTATTTTCAGCTGCTAAAAAATCTGGATTTACTAAATTGTCAACAGAGCCATCCGAATTCAGTCAGTGTGTGTTTTTCAGAGTAAACCAAACCCAAGCTTGACACTAAAGACAGTCAAACTGATCGCTGGAAAAAACCCAGTACCTCAACTGCTTTTTCCTTCTGCTCAATTTCAAAAGTGCTTCTAATAATGTGGCCAGTCATTCCACATTGTCCCAGAACAAAAACCTGATGTCCTAGTCTTATGAGTCCTGGGAATGGGCATTACTTAAGATAATGTGGCTCTGGATTGGCTCTGGTCCCCTTTAGGTGGGTATGCTTCTACCTGACCGGAGGCCTTTTAGCTCTGCGGCCTCTCTTGGCTTCCACGCAGTCACTTCCCACTGGAGGCCTGGATGGAGGTTCTAACTGTCAGATGACCTGTTCAGTAACTTGGCTGACATTGGCCGTTCCAGTCCTTTTGCATGACGAATGTGTGTCCAGGTGGGTGTGTATGTTTGTGTGGCTGCTGGAGATCCAATTGGCCAGCAGTCTTGGGTTGGGTGTTGCATGCCATCTGCCATAGTGTAGGTGGGGGGTCTCGCTCTGGTTGTTTCCTGATCTGGCTGTGGCGGGCCCTGGGTTGGGCTGGGTCAGACATTGTACCTGGGCTTCTGGGCACAACGCCCCTGGTAAGATCGCTTGTCGATGGATGGTTGGCTCTCTGCGTGAGGGGGACGGCCTCTGCTCCATCCCTGGCCTCTCTTTTTCCAAGGACTGGCTCTCCCTGGGGTCAGGGAACTGACATCCTGGGATAATGTCAGTTATTTTTTCCCCATTTCAGATGCTCCCCCTCCCCTGTTTTGTCACACGATCACACAAGTAGGATCTTGTGGAAGAGAACATTACCAGGATGGGTCCTCCCATGCTAGTGGTGGCCTATGCCTTAAATTCCAATGAACACCGTAGGCACATACTGTATGTAGGGCATCAGGGTGAGCATATTTGGGGTATTAGAGGTGGGTCAGCCATTCTAGCTTTACTTCCAATGCTCATGCCTACCTGTGGTTGTTGGAATGCATTTAAGGACTTAGGGTTTAGGGTGGGATAGGTGGGGGAGCACACCTTCCCTCCCCCCAGTTTTGAATATTTGGTAGTCCAACAGGCAACAACACTACATCTGTTCTATCAGCTCTGCCTGAGGATGGGACTGGGCATTTAGAGTTGGTCATGGCTTGCCTGTGCTTTCTGTCTCTCCTTGGCCTCATGGGATCTAGGTAGTATGGCCTCTGAGGATGGGCACCTCAGATTTTTTTCCATCCTATGGCATTGATGTATTGGTTCCTGACATTGGTTGGGGGTCATTTGGCGCCATCCTTACACGGGAACCGGCTGACTGGCATGAACCTGAACCTTTCAAGTTTTCTCTTTTTTCATGCACTCTCTCTTTCTCTCTTCGCTTAGTTCTTATACCATTTTTATTTCTCGCCTCCCTTTCCATCTCTGTGTCCCTTCGATTTTACCCCCAAAATTATCAAAAAAGCTTATTATACAAGCATCAAGAAGAATCTTTTGGCAGCAGTCATAATGCTCTCCTTTTAAAAGCAAATCTGTTGGGCTATCATCAAGCTCTGGGACATCTTTTCCCAGAGCTATATTGGCAAAGCAGAGACAAAAAAAACGAATCTGATGACTCAAGGCAATTTAGCTCTAATTTTCACTCTGTTAGAAATTGTTGTGTGGCCACATATTTGCACGAGTGCATGCCAGTATCTAGTCTTAAAGGAGACACAGTATTGTCTCTAAACAAATCATACTTCAAATTTGTAGTGCAAATATGCAGCAATTAAACAAAACACCCACTAAGAATCTGTTTCTTTTAGGGTGCACATGTTTCTAGTTGTGTTTTACGTGACTCTTTTTGCCCTTAGGCTTACTTGATTTTGTTTTCTCACAGAGCAGGAAATAAATACAACCCCTTTTACTTAGGATCAGAAGCTTCTACTTGCAAAATGCTGATTCTGAACCCAAGTTTCTAGCGTGTGATTTTATGATACTAATATAAAATAATAATAAAATTTGCGATAAATCAATTTAATATAGTGACAGAGTACCGCTTTTTACAAAACCCTTTCATGCCAACCTCGACACCCATCCTATTCACCTACATGTTGATAAAACACAACTGATACGTGGAAAAGGAAGCCCTGCATTCAAATTTCATCATTCTGCATCCTGTGTTTTACAGAGGATGTTGTATCCTTCAAGTTGTCAGCATTTTATCTTGCTCTGAAACCCAGTGTTTAAAGCAGTCTCTTTCTCGGTTTTAGTAATTTCATGCATAAGGGCATAATAAGCAATTATCTGGTCTTCACCAGGTTCTGAAATCATTTAGATCAAGTGTGACAAATAGATCAGAATCCATACCATCATTTTTGATTTAATAAAGAATGAATAAAAACATAGAGGTTTTTAAGAATAGGCCCATATTGGCTGACTTTATATGATCTTAGATAAAAACAATAGCTGCTAGGTGCTTCATTAAGTGATCATTACCTTATGTGAGCACATCTGTAAAAGCAGAACGGTTGCCAGTTTACCAAGCAGGAGCAAATGGACATGGTCATTTGATACAATATAAAGAAGAAAACATAAAGATTTACCTCAGAAAATAAAATGCTGTGTCTCATTAATTGAGCACAGGTCTCATAAGGCCAGTTCTAAATAATTCTAAATATTCCACTTCTTCTCTTAATCTGTAATCTCTTAATTAATGACAGACATGAATCTTGCATGCAGAGCTCAGAGAAATTGCGGTAAATTGCAGCTCTTGCTCAGGTTCTACAGAATTCATATTAAAAGTGTCCGTTTTTAAATACTAACCATGGCCAATTTAGATGGGCAGAAAAAAGAGATTTTCTCTCAAGAAGAAATAAAGCAACATTGTATAAAGGAGCATCTAACTGAAGCACATAAACAGAGACCTCTGGACATGATGCTAAGTTTTATGATTGCAGAGAACACAAAAACAGCCATAAAATCCTGCTCCAAACTGTCATTCAACAGGAAAACGATCCCAAACAAAGCCTCAAATTTAGAGCAGAATGAATGAAAAGAAATGAATTTTGCTTTATACTGTTCGCCCATTCATTACATTGAACTCTTTATTTTGTATATAATTGCATAGCTTGAAAGCATTTATTTCAGTTAATTAATTACATTCTATTATTGATTACAGAGAGACACATTTCTAACATTCATTTTAATTAAGAAATATTTACTGTAGTTAATGGAAACCACAATTATAGTTTCCATGAAAATATTACAGAAGACCAATAAAAATGGATTCTTAGACAAAGTATTCTGGCCCTTTATTTAATGTTCAGTGGAAGGAAGAAGGGTACAGACAACATGCTGCACTGAAGGTATAATCTGGGACATGGCTCCCATCCCTGGAACCAAAGAACCAGAACTGGATGAGGAGAAAGGGAATTTAATGGCTTTATGGGAAAAAAAATTATAATATTTTCCAACATTTGACCTGAGCCTGCTGCCAAAAGTAATAATCCCAGATTGAGTGAGTGTTACCAAATAAATTTATAAGCCAGAAAATTGCCTGACCAATCATTTTCTTGCAGAATATCATTTAAGAGGAATATCCTTAAAAGTTTTTTTTTTTTTTTTACTTTTCCTTTTTTAATCAACCATATAATGAATCAACCTGATTCATTTAAAATAAACACTAAAAACGAATTTATGCAGTTATTTCTGTTAACATGATAACCAATTACATTTCAGATATCTACAACACAAACATAAAATGTTTTTAGTCAAAAGGTTATTTATTAAAAAACATATTTTTATATGAAGTTGAAGCTCTAGACAGTGGATTAAACAATCTAAGGATCCCCACAAGGTCCCACATCCATCTAGTGATCGGTGTTGCAGCTCTGTCAGCATAGAATCGTGAAAAAAGAAAGTATTTATACATGTACAGAGAAGTGTCACTCTACTAGGGCTATGTTCACACTGCAGGCCTTAATGCTCAATTACAATTATTTGTGAAATACACATTTTTTTTTTTTTTTTTTTGCGTTGCTGTTCACATTTCCGAATAGATGTGACTTGTATGTGGTCTCCTGTATGAACTGCATTCATACAACGCAATTGTCTCCCAGTAGAGGATGTAATGATATCACAAGCCAGCGTGCTCTGTGTTTACGGAAGTAAAAATGGATGGTAGTGCCAGAGTGCATCTAGCGATCTTTCCCAACCTTAAAAACACAATCTTTTCCATATAAATACTGCACTCCGCATTGTCGTCCGCCATGGTTGTTGTTTTTTTCTTGCAGCTTTATGACAAAAAAGCACAAAATCTAGTGATTTATTTATTTTTTTCTGTTACTGGAGAAAAAAAAAAAAGTTAACTGATTTTTAAATTTTATTTCAGTTTAACATGGGAAAAAAGTCAGAATTCTAACTTTTAAAATTCCGACTTTTTTATTGTCAGAAGGCAGTCAGAATTCTGAGATTAAAGTCAGAATTCTGAGAAAAAAGTCAGAATTCTGACTTTAATCTCAGAATTCTGAGAAAAAAAATCTGAATTCTGAGAAAACTGGCCCTAATCCTCTTCCGTAGACTTCGGTGACAACATATAAAAGCACTGAATTCTGCTCTCCAGAGCAAGTGAGCCCGCCTCCTGCTGCTCTAGCTTGTCTGCGGTCATGATTCATGCAGCTATTATTAAATGGAGAACAGATAAGCAGATCATGGCTTGTCTACAGTGAAAACAAGGACTGGGTTATTTACTTTTGCCTTCAGCAAGGTTAGAATGGGCTTAGTGA
The DNA here is from genome assembly GCF_000732505.1 of Cyprinodon variegatus. Taxonomy (NCBI): domain Eukaryota; kingdom Metazoa; phylum Chordata; class Actinopteri; order Cyprinodontiformes; family Cyprinodontidae; genus Cyprinodon; species Cyprinodon variegatus. The sequence goes on along the minus strand of NW_015151076.1, from coordinate 153,550 downwards.
TTGCAAATTCTTAGTCAGTTGAGCACATTGCCAATATGAAAATAAAAGGGGACAAATGAAAATATACATAGGAAAACAACAAGAAAAAGGGATAAGAAAAGAGGGACAAATAATCTATGTTCTTTAAAAATTTCTGTATCTGTATAACTGGTCTGTTTTATGTGTTGTCTTCTCAATTCAGAGGGCCCCATGTCTGTCTTTGCCTAGGGCCCCAAATTTCCTAAATCCACCTCTGGCTGTGGTTCACACTCCATATCCCGCCTCAGTATGCAGCCCACCCGCCTGTCCTGAAGACCCACAGGGGCTGAATTTCTTCACATTTAAAACTCGGTTATTTTGCGACAAACTGGCTACAAAGCTGAACCACGGAGGAGTTCATTCTCATTTAAAAACCGCTTCCAAATACATCTCTAGACACGGCTAAGGTATAAAAAATATTTGTACACACACCTTCATCAATTTTTGCCACCACTGGTGGAATAAAGCACTGCAGCAGTAAAAAAAACAAACATCAAAACTCAAGAGGGTCCAAAAAAGTAAAGTCCTGGGAGAGTGGATTTACCTGGTTGAATGTGCATGGAAACGCTTTCCAGGATTTCACCAGTGAATGGCAGTGGGAAAGGGGCTATGGTTCAGTTCAATCATATTCCATGAACCTTCTGAACTCATCCATCAACTTCATAACTATACTGCTGCTTGTTTTTATTCATTGAGTAGATAAAATCCTACTAAATGCATTAAGGTGTGACAAAATGTAATAAATCTTTATAATGTAGAAAAGGTTAAAGGGGTTTTAGTATCTGGATTTACAAATATCAAAGATTTACTGCTGGTTTAAAAACACAATACTTCTCCTTAGGAATTAACCCCCCTGCAGCTTATTATTGCAAAACACATTATAAACTGTGGTTAATCTGTAGTATTTCTGTAGTATGTGATCTGATTCCACCCGCAGCTCCCAGTTAATTAGACATGATTGTACATGACCAGGGTTGGGTTTTACTCTTTTCCCATTTGCATGGTGCCGTTTGTCACGGTGCCAAGCAGACGTTCTTGGCTCTCCACATCAGTCTGCCGGTAAAGCAGCAGTCTAGGTAAACATGCTGAGCATTCCTGCGTGTTGTGTCGCAGTGCTTGGTGTTCTCACACGTTTCTTTGTAGTGTCTGAGCCATGAATTTCCCTCTGCGCTGTGAAGTCTCAGAGTAATGATCGGGGTTCAGTATTCAGAAGGCAGTTTATTTATGCTCCTTTTGCAGTTTCATAGTAGGAGCTGACACAGTTTGTTGAGCAGCCTGTAGGTCGCCTCTGACCCGTTCTCGTCTCTTATCCTTCTCCACCAGTTGTGCCTCCATTCAGGAAGGAAGCAGTTGTTGCAAAACGGTCTGCTGCTCTGTTTCATTATCTGAAAAACTGCCACAGAGGCATGGCTCCGAGGGGCTTTATCTGCACTTCTGTGTTTTCTTGAACGGAATCAAACATTCTGTCCTTTAACTTTAGAAACTTCTGCATTTTGGCTAATTCTTTTTCCTTTGTTTTCCTCTGAGCTCTTTAAGGTGTTTACATAAAGAGCATATTGAATTTGTTACAGGGCTCCCAATCTCATTTCCACTTGGATCTGGGAAAATAAAAAGATAAAGCCAAGATTAAAACATATTTTTTTAATTATATGATAATTAAACCAATTACAATGTGTTTATGGGCCCATGCAAGGGTTATGGCCATTCTGGGCATGCCATTGAACAATGTGGATCTTGTTTGGCTGTCGTTTGAAGCGGTATTGCCGTTTCAAGGGATCTCGCTTAACTGCATCTCTTAAATCCTTGCTTTTTAAAGCCATGGTGCGCACTCAGCCCAAAGCGTGAGCTCCTGGAAACCCAAGGGAAACATTTTTAAATTTAACAGAGAAACACAAACTTACTGTTTTATATTTTTTCAACCATATCCTTTTTAAGGGTAGAGCTCCATCAAAACCATTCAGTAAGAGTTAATAAGGTCCCTCACAGATTACTTTAGTTTTTTGTTTGTTTTGGGGGAAATTTTGCTTATTTCTTAAATCCTACAAAGAGAACTATTTGAAAAAAGCATATAGAGAAATCTGAACAGCGGTGATACTTTCCAAAAAAGGTTGACCCTCCTCAATTACTCCAACAAGGCATCAACAACTTATCCAGGAGCTCAGAGTGAAACACAGAACATCTTAATCTTTATTTATCACAGTTGTCATGAAACACAGTGCTGATAAAACAAACAAAAAGGGAAATATTTCACATTTTCCAAATATATATATATATTTTTTTTTTTTTTTTACATATAACACTAAGGTGGGTGTTTTTAAAATGTGGAAACATTAGTTTTCAGAAAAATAATTTTTACATGTTAGTTATTGTGATTGTCTCCAGTTGCTCTGCTGTTTCAGAACCTTAATGTCTTCTTTTAAGAATAATAAAATAATTATATATATATATATATATATATATATATATAATTTTTTTGCATAAGAAAAGTTGAATAATGTTTCAGAAACTTCCCCACTCTGGCTTTAATGCTCCTTGGAATAAGCAAAGTCAACAAGAAATCTGCACATCAGAGCCTCTCCTCTGGTTCGTTTCAGAGAAGGCTTTCACAAACCGCTGGTAAAAATGTTTGTCTCAAGTTAATGGTTCTCTCCTCACACTTGAGACCAAACAGAACAAACAAAAAGCACTTATGTCAAACGGCATCCTTCATTACATAGGAAAGGGAATATTTTATTAACTCTAAATAAGCCCCACACCTATCGTAAACACCTATATTACTGTAATGCTATCATTAAATGAGCGAAGAGAAAGCCTTTCAGTCTGATAAACAGCAAACAGCTCTCCATTTGCCTCTGACTAAAATGATTTAATGGCCAGAATGAATCAGTGAAATTAAGCTGTTGTTTCAGTTCCAACGTATAAGCAGCCTGACCTCAGCCAATAGGAATTAGATGTATGTTCCTGTAACTTTAAGAAGCTATATCTTAGGAAATATACAGAGTTTGGACACATTTAGAATATCTGTAAATGAAAATATGTGTTAAAAGACTATACGTCCACAAACAGCATTGCATAAGTTAACATTTTTAGCCCTAATTTCTTTGGTTACTTCAGAAAAAATGAGTTTAGGAAAAACTTTGGCTCATGCATTAAAACTATTTCTACTCTAAATTTATTTATTTATTGTTTTTATTTTACAGTACTTTGTGATTTTTATTATTAATTGCAGAATAATTAGATTATTGTGGGATAAAAACCAAAAACTTAAAAGCTCTTCCAACATGTTAGACTGTGGAGTTTTCTCTGGGGAAGGGCCTATAAGTTTAAAATAGAAGTAAACTAAAAACCAATCGAACGCATACCAAGTTTTCACACTAGTATATTTATATGAGTGCCAACAACAACAAAAAAACATTATAAAAGGTTTCTGAAAAGTGCTTTAAACCAGTTATCCCTGTCTTAATCCATGCTACGTCAGATCCCACTGGGGAAAGCAGAATAAAGCATTAGCATCACTGCATGCAGTTAACCAACCCTTGTTGCAGAATAATTACATAAACCTGTCAATTAGCCGCACTTTATAACAGACGACTGCGCCCGCGATCTCCTATATTTTGCATTGCAGAGGAGCTAATATGCATGCACAACTTTTAATGAGAGTCTATGGAAAAAGATTTTTGCACCCCATGGTGGAAATACGTCACCAATCAAATGACAAGCGAAACAGCTTTACTCTTCATTAAAAATTACATATTTATCTTGCATATCTAAAAAAAATTTAATATAGTTCAAAGTGATATTAAATATTTGATATAAAATTTGTATTTATTCTTTTGTGTCTTAATCTAGGTCATTAAGTGAGATGGGTGGCGCCCTAGCGCCCTCTATTGGCCAGCCGCCACTGACTTGAATAAAGAGGAATCCCAGAGGCTGTTACAGTAAGACATTTATTAATACGTATTATATGAACATCATCTTTGATACGTCAACTCATCAAGGAAAAAAGATGCGAGGATGTAGTTGTTTTTTTTTACCTCACTTTGAAAAACGTAAACCCTGCTCACTTTAGAAAGCTATTAAAAAATCAAGATGAGGATTATATGGGCATTTGACTTGCACTGCCAGTTTTATGATAGGAAATCCAGGACAGTTGATAAGTCTCTTTTCTTGAGACTCCAACTTTTCATCCACAATAAGGTAAAAACTCCAAAGGAAGAAGTCTTCTTGAAAGACGTTACCTAATGGTTTGTGTGTTGGTAAAATGTCAGCAAGTTAAGTCATAAAATAACAAAATATCTTCTTTTTTTGTTTGTTTTAATATTATTTTAGCACATAGCTCTTCTTGATGTTTCGGCTTTTCATTGATCAGGCATAACCACAGGAGGATAATATTAGAAATGGCCTTTTTCTCTCTTTAAGCCTCATGACCCTCAGCACACAGCTGTTTGTTTGTTTTTCCCATCATTTACTGTATATTCCTACTGTGCTAAATATGTGCGTCTGAAAGGCTTCTTTTCTAGTGGGTCAGGTGGCAATACACTGAACTTTTCCACCAAAGCTCCACATCGGACGAATAAATGAACTCCTGGTCTTAAAGCTGTCTGAGAGCCCCCCCCCCCCTAACCCCGCTGACTTTTTTAGATCACGATGAATGCCCTGATTGATCTAGGCGTAAACTGATAACGCTTTAGGTCATTTCCTTTATGGTTTTAAAAGCTTATGTAGTGGTCTAGATCTCCAGGTTTGTCCTGAAGTGTTATGGGAAAAAAATAAGAATAGGAAATTAGAACGGTCCAGATGAAAATTAGAATTGATCCACTCAGAGACTTACAAAATGTGCAGTTTTAAACATTTGAATATAGTCAGAAACGTCTGGAGAAATTATCATGCAGTTAATGTTGAACTAATATTTCTAAAGCCATAAAGCCATCCATCTATCAAATATTTTAAATGACTTTCAATCATTTCTGCTTTAACTTCTATTAGGTAAATGCAAGTAAAAGGTGAGTATGTATAAAATGTGATCCCCTAGTAGCATGTATTTACAAAAAGTAGTTTAAACATGAACAAACATGTTTTCACTATTCAAAACCTGTGTGCAAAACATGCATTAGCTCTTTTAATCGTTACAAATTGCTATTTTTTCGACTTTAACGGGGATTGAGGTAGTAGTAAGGTTGTTTGGGGAGTGGCGGACAAGTGCTTAGGGCATTACGCTTGGAATCCAGAGGTTCTAAGTTTGAGCCCCACTCCCACAGACTGCCACTCTGGGTCCCTGAGCAAGACCCTTAAGCCCACACTGCTCCCCGGGCACAACGCAATGTCAGCCCACTGCTCCCCAAGGGGATGGGTTAAATGCAGAGAGTGAATTTCATTGTGCCTTACTTGTGACACTGTAATGACAATAAAATGCTTGGGGGGAAAAATCTTTTTAACCACATTTTATTGTGGTAGTGAAATTCTTTTTAGTACATTTAAACTTGAGATAATGACATCACTTTCTACAGGTTTAGAATGGATTTCATTGCTTAAAAACCAGGGTTATGATTGAAGAATGGTAACACACGAGGCAAAATGTCATTGTTTCATATGTAATATGTTTCAAACTAATTATATTTTTTTCAAAAACCTATTCTGAACAAGCTGCATAAAATTTGATCTGCATAAAATGACACCACATACGCACACGCACAGGAGGAACTTTGCTCCTCTTCTATTAAAAGCAAAACTAAATATTAAGACTTGTGAGCGTTGTTTCCTCTCAGCCTACAGAACTTTATTTAAAAAGAAATAAAAATAAAAAAAACTTATTTTTTCATTTCTTTGTATCTGGTATCGTTTTACATGTGTCACTATTTCATACAATAGTGTTTTTTTGGTTGCGAATAGCTTTTATGGAAGTTGAATATTGAAAATATTTCTTTTAAAGCTCTTTTTAAGTTGGCAATTCTTTTCTAAATATTCTAAATAACTGGTAGATTGTAGAACTAATAATCATTGATATTTGATAATGTGAATTAATTCACCCCATAAAATAAAAATGTAGGTCCTAATATTTGTATAGACGTGACAAGAAACTGCTTAGTTTGAACCTCAGAATGTGTTCTTTCTGCTTTTAGCTTTTTCACCCAGGGCATAATTGGTTTCTCTCCAGGTATTCCTGTTTTCTTAGACATACCTGCCTCTCACCCAATGATGATTCCCTCAGTGATTCATCCATCAATAATGGATAGACTATTGATGGATGAATAAATGTAATAAAGTAAAATGTCGGGTTTTCCAAAGTTTGTATGTGAGATTACACCACTACTGTGAAAGGGGAATCTTTGAAGGCTTTATTGATCTGTTTATTAGGAAAGTTATTAAATATGGGGGATGCTATAAGTTCCCTTAATGTATTTTTAATATGAACTTTGCTTTTCATTTCACTCTATTATTTCAAGTTAATTTCTATAGTTTTAATGTTTTAAAGTTGATAAAAGTGAGATAAAAAGAAATTGAAATGATGAACTGATTTTGCAGAGAGATAAAATGCACCAGCCTGAACCATGACATTCCCTCCACATATTATCAGTGTTATTTTTGATTTATTCACTTTTCCCATGCATCCATAAATCTGTCCTCTGCCTCCAATACTCAGACACAGCCCCACTACACACGGCACGAGAAAAAAAATCTTTTTTAATTTAAAATATCAAACAATCTGTTTCATGCCAGCAACGAACCCACATGCCTTTCTGTGTGGCGGCACTCCTGAGCATGCACCCATGCCTCTGGTTAACTATTATCTCACATCAGCTTTAACATGCAAGACTGCATGTTATTCCACGTCTCCCCTTGTTGCCGTAGAAGTAGTATCGCTGTTACTGCTTGGGGAGCATATTTTTAACTGTCAGCACTAAATGCCCCATTCAGCCATAGCATTGCCCCCCACCCACCTCCTAACCTCATCCAGAATACCTTTACTTCTGTGTACATAGCACCACAGGAACGCATGCCAGCTGTTTACACAAGCGCACACACTCAGACCTTTACACATACTTAAAAAAAAAAGTATGCATCAGGCCTTGCACATAGTAACAGATACAGATCACATCTATATAAACTCTGTCTCCAAGAAAACATTCATATTTGCAAATGTAGTCACAAACAGAGACTTCTTTTGAAAAACACTCACGCCGTGTGATTTTTTTTTTTGTCTGGGCCTGTCTCATCTGTTGGCAAGTCGGAGGCACGAAACGCAAAACAAACGGCGCCCACACATTGAGCAGCCGCCTTGCGATATGGCACAGAGCAGGGAAGCGCAGTGGCTGAGCAGCAGGAGAGGAATGCAGACGAATAACTTGTCGTCAAAAATAAATACTGCTGCAATTAAACACTCTCCTTCTCACCTTTTGTCTCGTAAGATTGCGGGGATAATGGGTGGCACGATGCGATGATATGTCTGATAGGCAGCCAGAGAGCAATTCATCTTTTCTGGAGAGACAGCTTTACGACTTTCAATGAATTTCTCCCACGCCACATGCAAGGAATCCAGTTTTAGCCGAGAGGTGTTTTTGTATCTAAGCTGGCATGTAAAGTTATGACAAGCCTGCAACAAGTCATTTGTAGATAAAGCTGTGTAATAGTAGACTGCTTTTTGATTTAGAAATCCATAAGATAACATTGCATCATTTTTAGCCATCTCTGGATCCCTGTGGGTCTGCACGGTGCTAATGAATGAATGAAGGGGAGCTGTGGCTGAGCTGCTCTGTATTTTTAGGGCTGTGTGCCTGTGGTCTCTGTGGCCTGTCCCAACCAGAGGAGCCATGGGGGGATATTTTTGGCCACAGGCTGAGCTGAGTCCAGGCCCACACAGAATCGCTGACAGACTCAGGCCAGGAGGAAAGAGGGGATGTTTTCCTATTGGGAGGAAACCAGGCCTGATTATGAAACTGTTTGAGTGAAACCAAAAGAATGACTTAAATGTCTGAAACGGAGGAGTAAAAATGTAAATAAAAAGCATCTGATAAATGTTTCTTACAGAGATAAGTCATTTCTTTCAAGAGAAGATATAAGTGACAGTTCCCTTACTGAAAAAAAGACAGACAGGTTATTGTTATGAAAAAAACTTTGATTTACAGAAATTCACACTAAACAATTAGATGAAAACGCTGAACCAATCTTTGGTATCAGCAGTTCAAGTTATGGTGTGGGATTCCTTTTCTTTTCTCACTTTGGGCACCTTAGTAGGCTACTATGTGCACTATGAAAGCATCAAAACTTACTCCTGAACATGTACCTTTACTCTTATTAGATAATTCTCCCTATTAAAAAGGATTTCAGGTCATAATCAAGAGCTCATAGTCCAAAAACATGACTTACGTTAATTGACATCGCTAAATTGTCCTTAGGTATGAGTGTGTGTGTGTGTGTGTGCGTGGTTGAATGTCTCTGTGTTGCCCTGGCAACAAGTTCAGGGTGTAACCTGCTTCTCGCCCATAGACTGCCGGAGATAAGCATCTCAACTTTTCCAACCTAAACAAGCCCATCTTAATCCTGTCTGATCACACCCAGCGAGGAAAAAAGTTCTGGTCAGATATTGTTTGGAGAACAGGCAGCAAGATGCTTTAAGTTCAGGCTGAGAGAACAAAATGGTGTCATTCTCTGAAGAAACAAAAATAAATGTCTATATATCAGCCTTAAGTCATGACAATAGGACTTTTTGATTGGTCGAGTTCTAGGACTTCCCAAAGAAGTTCCTATTTGCCAGATGTATCGACACCACGAAAAAAGATGCCACCCACAGGGGGAAGAGACGGTGTCCGTTTCTCAATTCACTAGAACGCGAATACGGACTTGTGTCCTTGCCAAGTATGTTCTTGAGAAGAACACAGGAAAGTGTGGATTTGGTGAGAAAGGGAGCATGCAGCATAAATATGGATCAATTGGAACAGAAGCGTACTTGTGGCGTCACCACACGCTCGGCTCGTCTGGAGCTGCATTTCACCTCCTGTTATTAATAACCTCTAAATAATAATGAATTCTTACTTTTTTTCATTTAGTGGGGGGATAATAATAACATGGTCAGAAAACATTAGACAAACTAACATTTTGCCAAATAAAACAAAAAAATCGCCATCATACATAGCGGTCCTTCACACATGGCTATGCTGAGAGGGCTGCTGCAGACGGGCTGCGGTTAGCCCTGGCTACCGTTGGCCTCGGAGGTCCGCTGGTTGCCGCGGTCCTCTCAACATTGGAACTTTTTTTTAATTTACACTCTAAATCATTAAATGGGCCATATAGTGACGTTTAAAGTATAAACGTCACTATATGGCTCTAATTATCAAAAAATTTACTTTTATCGAACAACAGCAAAAAAAAGAGAATTTTTAACTTAATACTCTGAGTTCTGTGAGCACTAACCTGGAAGCTGCTGCAGCGGTGCATGCTAGGAGATTGCCAATCTCAAAAACGGACAAGTCTGCTCTCATGCATGCTCGGTATAGAGGAAGGTGCAAGACTTTGACCATTCTTTGTCTGTTCTCGGTCTTCTTGTTCTTGTGAATTGGAACAGTACCAGGGCTGAGGCTGGTGACTTTTCACGAGTACAAGAGAATGCACAAGTGCACATACTGAGAAACGGCCACTCTCTCAGTGAAGCCAGGTGTCTTTCTTCCAGGTTGAAAAAAATAGCACCAGTAAAATACTAATATGAAAAAAAAAACAGAAGTAAATAGTAGCGCCAAAGGAATTATTTCAGCATATATAAAGTTGAATTTGGAAAGCTTACAAAAGCGTGATATTGAACCTTTGAAAATATACTAATGACCCTTACAAGGTCAAAACATCTTTACTCCACATGAAAAGTAATGATAATTATAGTCCTTGCTTCTCAGTTCAGTTGGTTTAATCCATAATAATAAAATTAAAGATAAACATAGTCTCATTTATATAATTATCCAGATGCTATTTCAGTTGGCTCACTGATTGGAGCGATTTGCATTCTCCATGTAATGTGGATACAGCTCTCGGGCTATGATTCCCCATATTAATATTTAATTGCCATCAAAGTGTGTTTTCAAAGTATTGGGTGACGCTCAGGCCTCTGAGTCCAGGCACGACAGAGCAGCCTGCAGAGCGGAGGGTGAGGTAGCGTAGCGCCGCACCAAAGGAAACGAGTTCTCGGTCATCTTATCCTCCCCCCCACCTCCCCGCATGCTGGCACCTGTAGCGCCTCTCCAGCAACAGTAAATCACGTGACCATTTCCCCGTGAAGAAATCCTAATCCGTGTGCCAGATCCGTCCGGACGCAAGCAGCTGCCTCGGTCCAAGACATGCTGAAACCCGAGGCCACGGCATTAAGAATTAAAAACGGCAGAAAGTGGTCCCCATGCGCGCCTTGTTTTGTCATCAGTGTTCCATTAGTGTCACTTTATTCTGCGCCTCCCCTCCTTTCCCCTTTGTGTGTTTGAGTCAATATCGGGAAAGCCTGCCCGTTTCTGCCCAAATGGTTACAATATACCTTGTTCACGCCTAAAGAGCTGACAGAGCTTATTATATGGATTCTGACGGGCGGCTAAACAGATAAATCAGACCGATATGTAATCTCAAACTGTAAGTCCATTCATTATTGGACAGCTGGTAGAGTCCAGCTAGAATCAAAGAAGACATACTTCTGTTAGCATTTAACATCTTGACAGAGCTCCATCTAACTTCCTGGACAGTGGCCTTTGTGTTTACAGGGCCTGCTTGAAGCAGGAAGTTCAGTGGATATAATACCTATGTGTGGCTGCAGGCAGTGGCCAGTGTGGTGATGTTGAAACAGAAGCAGACCTGACACACAGCTGTTGTTTATGATGCGGCTAGCCCAGGTGGAAGGGCCAAGGCCACAAGCCAACCTAACCTCGAATCCACAGATCTATAGTCCTGACCAGAGCTGTTTTGGAGGGGGAAGTCAAGTCAGGTTTGTCCCTGCAAAGAAAATTCCAGTTCCTTTCGAGCAAGTCTGAGGCAGTGCTAGGATATAACCCTTCAGAGAACAGCTTGTTAACAATTTTACCTTTAAAGCTCTTTTAACAGCTCCGGCATTAGGTAGCATAAAAAGTTTGTTAGAAATACTTTTTTTGTGGAACATTTATTGGTTTAAGAAACCTAATGTGTTTATGAAGAGCATACGAGAAGTTTACATGCGCTGTTAAAATGCTGTTTTTACAACATAGTAGAGGATGCTATTAAAATGCATTACAAAGCATAGTCTTCACACATTTTTTTTAATCTCTTATCAGTTAAATTGGTCTTTAAAAACACTTTTTTATATAACTTTTATCCATGTGTTTTTAGTATAAAGCCATAACTCCTATGTGTTGATCAGGAGACACCTGCTTGCTGCTGAGAACATGAAAACAAGGTGATCTGCTTTGTGGAACCACTGCAGTTGACTGTGCTAAAGCTATATTGCAGAATTTCTCCAAATGTATCCGACTTTTAGGACGTGGAGAAGGTACAGGGAGGAAAGGATACAGAAACAGAAGGAATCCATCGAGGGGGATGAAAACCAGGCTGTTTATATGAAAGTGAGAGGAAGGAGAAAAGGCATGGAGAGAAGGTGGGAGTCATCAGGAGGAAGGAGCAACAGCTGAGATGAGTGAAGCAGGAGCAGAAAGAGAGGAGAGTCAAACAGAACACATAAACCAGGCATCCCCAAAGTCGGTCCTCGAGGGCCGCTGTCCTGCAGGTTTTAGAGGTTTCCCTGGTTTAGCACAGCTGATTATTATGATTGCAGTTGAGCAAAAGCCCGTTAATCTGCTTTCAATTAAACTCAGCTGTGCTGGAGCAAGGAAATCTCTAAAACCTGCAGGACAGCGACCCTCGATGACCGACTTTGGGGATGCCTGATATAAACTAAAGAATAGGTCAACAATAAAAATGAACCAAAATAGCAATACTAAAGAATCTGAAATAGAAAATTAAAATAAACTCAAAACTAAATCACAAGCTGATCATGTCACAGAGTGCACCTTGTCCCATATATATTGTTTTGTTTACATTTTTTTTATCTATAGCCTCCAATTCACCTACACACATAAGAGTTATGGCCTATAGCACAATGCAACCACCAAGTAAAACTGTAATTATTGCATAATTGGCAGCTGAAGGTCCTCTTTGCAGAGGTTTTTAGAGCAAAGCTTAGGACATAAGGCAGAGAAACATCAATGTTATTTTTAGTTCAGGGTTACAAAAGCTTCATCTAAAGAAAACTCAGGGGAACATTTCTTAAAGAAAAAGCAGGTTTGCTTTGATTGATTCTTATAGGCTGATCCAACATCAGCCAACAGAGACACTAAAGGGCGGGGATTAAAAACTTTAAGACTAATTGAGGGGAAATAAAACTGTGTGTTTTTATTATAATCTTAGATTTCACACCATTTTCCTTCAGTAGTAGAAAAAAACTAGGTAGTCTTCGTTAAACTATTAATGAAGACTACTGCCCTCCCTTTCCCAAGAAACAAATTAGCATATAGGCTAAACAATTTTGCATTATTCCACTTGAGAGTGTACTTTAGCAAAACACACAGATTTAGAGAAACTTCCTTACATTAAGTGACAGAGAACCTACCTTTATGTACATTATCTAGTGGCTGCCAAAGCAATCCTATGAGGTGGGAAAACCTAAAAAAGGATTTCAGGATTTTGCAGCCATGAGACAACATAAAAAAATAGGGGTAAGAAAGAATACAAATAATTCCTGATGTTATTAACAATAACATTGTCTAAAGCAGGAGTAACCACTTAAAAATCAGCGCGGTCCGAATAAAGAAAATCATCAACCAGTAAAGGTCTGCAGACATTTTTAATGATCTCTTACTTTAAACAGAATTTAACACTGAAATAAAATTAGGTATTTATGCATCCATGTTATACATTGACTTGTTAAATAAAAAATATATATAAAAAAAAAATTTGAATTTTTCCATTTTAACATCTAAATTGTTTTTTTGAAGTAGAGAACAACAGTCGTTCAGTTTGGTATATAGACAATTTCCTGATTCACTTATTTTATAAAACACCTCAACTGACAATTTGTTTTTTTTTTTTCCTTTCTTTTTCTGGTTTAATGAGAGCAGTGGGCGTTAGGCTGCCCTGCAAAGGAAAAAAAAAAAGGTTTGAATGGCAACAAAGCCATTCTAAAGCACACATCAAGATGCTTAGTGGTGAGCATAGATCGATATTTATTTTTGATTCTGTTCATGGTGGAGAATCCTGCTTCACAGCAGCAGGTTGAGCCAAATATACTGAAAATGTGCAGGGTCATCTTTTCTTTGAGCACACCATTTCAGTTCTTCCTGCAGTCCACACTTTCTCTGCTTTCTTTTAATTATCGTCTTCTCCTTCTTTCCCATTTGTATCGCATGCAGCCTGGTGCCGGATGCTACGGATGAAATCACAATATTAACGGAAGAAGCGGTGCAAGTGAAGTCAGACACTGTCGTCAGACAACATGTGGTTTTAAATCAGGTTGAGTCTGGATTGGCTACCATCTGCTCCATCTGCTCATCTTTTTCAGTCTTTTTTTTTTCAGTTTTTTTGCAGATCTGTCTTTAATTAAATTTAAAGAAATCATTTAGAATTAGACTTGAATTGACCAATAAATTAATATTTACTCCGAACTTTAAGTCTAGAGAGTCAAAATTGTTTATAAAAAATATGTGTAGCCACAGTGTGTATGAGATGTATTGACCATTAAGCCAGAAATAGCCTAAAGTACTGCAGAAGCCTGATGGCTGTAGGAGCATTGAATGCGACGCCTAACATCTGCACAAACACACTGGCCGTAACAGAAGTCTGCGCTCCCAGGACTCTGCGTCATCTCCCTACATCAATAAATACAGCAAAATAGCATTAGATATAACTTCAACTGTATAACCAGTCTCTAATATGATAGAATTAGTATCAGTGTTTTAAGGTTTGGCCATTTAGGTGAAATTCTAACCCGGGCAGGGAGTAATTTGGACACAGGGAAAATTGATTTTGACCATCAGCACTTTCTCATTTTCAAACAGCGCCTGCGGCTAAATGGGTTAGCCTCTCAAGCACATTACACAGGTAGCCTCTGCTTTCCTCCCCAATGATTATGTGTCCGCCTTGAGCAATTGATATTTCTTGCAAATAAGAAAATTATCATATTCCATGACTGGAAAGGGAAATTAGCGTCTGCTGGAGAGTGGAGCCTCTGAACCCAGAGAGAAAGCCAACCTACATTTTTCCTTCCTTTTTTTATTTTTAATTTTGTTTGATTTAAGGATGGGTGTGTGTATCAGATGTCCTAAGCTACATTGAATTTGGGGTGCTGTCAGGGCTCATCAATAAAAAAGTCCAGTGATAGACTTTAAGTGGTGAAGGAGAGATTGAGGGGCACTGAGACAGAAGGACTGGCTTTTATTCAAACCAGAAAGAGCTGGGAACATTTAAATACTGAAGGGCGGGTCATGATAACCCTGTAATTTCATCCCCAATCTCATTGCTGGTCCATAAATCATAACTTAAGCCAAGTTTTCACCACTATTTTTTTTCAAACTTTTTTTATTAGTTTTTTTTCAATGATCCTTTTAAGTGAATTTGAAAAAACAAACCTCCCTTTTCATCATCAATTGTAAGCAGATAAGTACAGTAATCATCTAAGGTTGAGAGCCATTGACTGTGGGAGGTGAGGCACCATAGAGGCGGCGATTAGGTGTGCGCCATGATATGGATTATCGAGCCTACACCACATACAATCATAGGGACCACTCTGGAAGGTGGCTATGAAGCTGCCTGTCATGATCTTGGTGCTGATGACTTGCTGGGTTACTCATTTCATTCACCTCTCTTACTCTGCGCAGTTTCTCGTTACTGTTCATCTGAGCCACCTGCTACAGCTTCTATTTAACCAGCCCTCTAACCAGTCATCAGTGCCAGATTATTCTCAAGCCAGTGTTGAGAGTGTTCCAGCATTACCTTAGTGTTTCTGATGATCTGTTCTGCCTCTCAACCATGGAGTTTGCCTGTTCCTGTCTGAGCTGTTTGCCTGGCCTGCCTTTGGACTCCTGCTGGATTCTCCCTGTTTGCTTAACTTTGAGCTGCTTCCTGTCACCGACCTGTATCTCCCTTCAGATTGCCTGGTTTTTAATCCTGAACACGTCCTCGACCTGCCCTCTGGATTATCCTGCCTTCCTCCATCTGCCCGGATCTGGTCTCCTGCTGGTTCTCCGTCCTCCGGGGCTGCAGTGTCTGGGACACTCTGGGTGGCGTCCGCCGCATCTTGTTGGCAGCCCACTGGCCAGATCCCACCTCGTTCTCTTGGCACGGACTAAACTATTAAACCAGGTTAGTGACTCACATTCTTTATCATCCTCCGTCAGATTAACGTGGACACTAAGCTGTGTTTTCCTCCTGTAGAGGTTCCTGCCTTACACTCCGTAGCTGTTATTGTAGATCCGCCATTTTTTAATGAACGCTTTTGAATTATCTGACTGTCTGTCTGCCTTGAATACTGGGTCCCCTGTTTTGAGCCCTGACATTGCTTCCACACTGTATCTGAAGCCCCTGGCAGTCTAAGGAGAAGCCCATGCCGGACCCTGATATTGGCCCTTAATGACCATAGGAGTTCACCTGGGCAGCTTTCAACTTAGCAGATGCAAAGTCAATTATTATCCTAACCTTTTTCATAAACATTAAAATAACATGATCAAGTGAGAATACCATAAATATATTCTTATGTGACACCATATTTGTCATTCCAAGGAGAAATTTTGCTTCAGCAAGCACTTGATCTGCGCCACTCTGCTGTAAGATACTTGCTCCCTCCAAGAGAATATCCCAGATTCAGCACTAAGACCACATTCAAATCTTATCTCTCAATCACTCATCTCTCCCCTTAGAAACGTGAACATAGCCTTCCTTCTCTTACTCACTTGCTCATTTTTTATTTATATAGATTCAGCTAAACGTTGCATTGATTGCTGGTCATTATTGTTTTTATCACTTTCATTTCTGCATGGAGCATTATACAATCAAAGATTGTCCATTTTCTTTATCTGTGAAAAGTGACGTTTTTAAAAAGGCGATTCAGTTATTACTGTTTAGTTATAGGGGTTGTCTGTTTATTCCAATATTATATATATTGGTAGTTAGAGAAATCAACTTTTACATCATGCCCTCCTTTTTCACAGGTCGCACCGCCTAAATGCATTATAGGTTGACTTCTGAACAGTTGATATCTGAAAATAGGTGAAAAACAGTTAAATATTATGAACTAGGAAAATATCAGAGCAGAATATCGTCACTTTTCAGTTGCTCTTTTAGAAACTAAAACAGATCAATATATTATCTGAGATGATTTGTTGCTTTTTTTTACCGTTTTGGGGGTTTTTTTGTCACATTTTTGTACCTTTTTGTGCGTCTCCTTAAAATGTCTTTTGTATTTTGGTTTTTAGGGGTCAAGCATGACTTTGGATGCCTTCATCCATTTTCTAACATGCTCTTGTTTTTGTGTTTGTAATGGAGGATTAAATTTGAGAAAATGGCGTAGGAATTACCAGAAGGATAAAAGAAAGTCCAAGTAATTCCTTTTATTGAGATAATTCAACATCATTTTCTTAGTTATTTATATAGAACAGTGCCAGACAATTCAACAAGGATATTACATTTTTCTTTCTTTCTTTCTTTCTTTCTTTCTTTCTTTCTTTCTTTCTTTCTTTCTTTCTTTCTTTCTTTCTTTCTTTCTTTCTTTCTTTCT